>NC_141553.1:67500-195000 GCF_021556685.1 Rattus norvegicus | reverse complement strand
ACATCAAGGCCTTTGCTTTTAAATTTTTTGTTTTACTTAATTTTTATATATTGTTTCTTCTTTCTACCCTACAGGTCCTTTGTATATATATTAGGGCTTCTAATTTAGTGTGTTTTAGGATTCCTGAGTGTGTGAACATGTGAGTCTCTTCATCTACTCCATTTCTTGTGTCTTTTATTTGGCTCTTTTCCTTCTGTTCGTTTTGTCCTACTCTGATGTGTTTTATTTTGCCTTATTTTATTTTGTATTATAATCCCTTAGAAACCTATTTGTTTTCTGATGAGACATAAGAGGGGTCTTCATAGGAAGGGTGATGAAGAGGAAGTGGGAGGTGTAGAGGAAGGTAAACCATAATAAGGATATATTACAGAAGAGAAAAAATTGTATTTTCTATAAAAGGAAAACAAAAAACTTAGTTATATCACTCTTATGAAGATACCCAAAGAAATCAAGTCAGTGTACAACAAAGACTGGGTTTATTGCCACACAATCTACAGCAGGTGACTTATAAAATATTCCTAATACTCTACCAATAGAGTGGAAGGAAAGTCTCTCTGTCTGTCTGTCCGTCTCTCTCACCCACACACAAATACACATAACACATTCACACACATTTACACATAAATATGTTTGAATGAATGAAAATATGTCACTTGTTGAAAAGTGACTGGAACTAGACATCAAAGTGCTACGTAAAGTAAGTCAGTGCAATAAGACAAGTCTTACACGTTTTACTGAACGTGAGGTAGATGAGGATAAAAAAACCATGAAACTGAAAGTGGGATTACTAGGGATAATAAAACAGAAAGGGAAGAGTGTAGTTAGGTAAAACTAACAGACGGGAATGGATATGTTACAAATACATTATAAAAATATATAGAAGTATCATAATGAGACCCCTTTATATTTAATGTATGCTGATAATAATTTTGAAAGGTATGAACTGTAGATTTTATAAAAAATTCTTAGCTATAAAAGGATATAAGAGAGAATGAGTATAGAAAGAAAAAGAATATAGAGTCTAGGCAAATCCACAAAAGTAGAGAATTGATAAAGCTGAGTGACAGGAAGGCAGCAGGTATGGGAAGACGGGGGAAGCTACAGTTAAAGAAAGGATGGCACCTACAGCAAAGGTAGCTCATGGACGACGATGATGACAGTGGAGGCCGGAGGAAACCTTGTGGGGATCGGTTCTCTCATTGCATCGTGTGGATGTCCCAGGGACTGAACATCGGGTTTGATGACAAGAATCTTAACCTCATCTCACTGATCCGAAATATTCTTAACATACAAACTCTCCAAATAAACCAATACATCACTGCCACCAATGTAACAGTAATCAGCCATCACCCTCTCCTACTATCTTGTTAACACCACGTGTACTTATACTATCATTTCACTAATATCATTGTTTCGGGCTCATAATCTGTATGCAGAAGCAAGATCAATAACCACGAAGTAACAAATATAGAGACCTCTAGTAAGTAGCAAATAGTAAGGAATTTTAATATAGTATATGAGCTATTGATTTACTATGAAAAAGGTTATTTTTCAGCCATTTCTCCTCTCCAGTTTCTTGTAAGATTCTGACTCATTAATATCATTCTGATAACAGCAGTGTTTGTAGGATGGACCCCCTTTGCTATAATAGAGAAACTAAATGCAAGGAAAATGTAAATTGTTAAAAGATAAATTCTTACTGTATAGCCCAGGCTATCTCTGAACAAGTAAATCCACCTACCTCTACCTCCCCGAGTACTGGAATTAAAGGCCTAGGCCACCTATGCAAGAGGAATTAGGATTTTTCAAGGTTAGGCTGGGTAATGAGTTCCAGTTCTAAGAAAAAGCAGCGAGGGCTACAGTGTAAGCCAGTGTCCGTCTCTTCCCACACGTATATGTGTTATATTGTAGATACAAATTTCATTCCTAAAAGCTTAATGAAGACTGAACTAGAATGTTTCAAAATGACTATATTTCCAGGGGAAGACAGAGACACACGTGGGTCTGCACTATGTAGGTGTAATCTTCATTGACATAGAATAGACAGTGATGAAGAAACTATTCAAGGCCATCAACTAGAAGGACACAACACTGGGAAAGTCTAACACACTCACCCACAGGGCTCTTGAAAGTAGGTGGTATCGGTATGGCGATCTAGGGCTAGCTTGGTGTACGCAGTGTCGCCTCTGGAAAAGTCTGACGTGAAATACCACATCCTTCCATAAATGGTTTCTCTGCCAAATAAAATCAAGAAAACTATTATATATTTGTAGATTTATTTCATTCATCATTGTTTCATATATATAATACATATATAATAGTTATTGCTACAGATGGCTATCTATAAGGTGAAATTGACAGTTAAAAATACAAGTCTGCAAAATTATCTCACCAATTGACCTTCTAGGAAAACAAATTGAAAATATACATTCTGAATCTCTGGGGTCACTGCATATTGATTATATGAACTTTAATAGTCTTCTCAATCAAGGTCATTCCCTGTATTTACTTTCCTTTCATAGATTCAAAAGTGTGGCTGCTTGTAGTAAGGGACAATTTTAATTAATTTATATAACAACTTCTGCTTTCGTTAATATTCAGATTTTCAACAATAGTCCTTTCCTAGCATATTGGATAATAGAATATCCAAGAGTGACAGAGGAGTCTCCATTTTATTCTCGTGTTATAGAAATATTTGTCTTCATTTTATCTTTTGAACATAGAGGAATAAAGAAAAGAGAAAATAAGAAATGAAGAATAGTAATAAAAATACTATATTTAGGAGCAGGAAACCTATGATGTTTAAATCTCTGTACTACTGCTTACTATCAGGGTAATCCTGGAGTGTATCTTAGCATCGGGTGCTTATAAGTGGAATAGAGAATAAAACACATGATTAAAAGGTTGTTGCGGGGTTGGGGATTTAGCTCAGTGGTAGAGCGCTTGCCTAGCAAGCGCAAGGCCCTGGGTTCGGTCCCCAGCTCCGAAAAACAGAACCAAAAAACAACAAAAAAAAAAAAAAAAAGTTGTTGCAAGACCAGAATAAAATTTAGGGTATGAATATGCTAATTAATGCAATACAATGTATTCGATGAGACATTAGCAACCAATCCATCTTAGAAATCTAAGAAGATGTAAATCCCTTTTGAATTCTTTTCTCATATCCTTCCTCCCCTCCCCCAACCTCTCTCCCTGACTTCCCCTCTCCGGATCCACCCTACCTCGCTCCTACCTCCTCTCAGAAAAAAAAGCAGGCCTCCCACGGACATCGAACTGTTTTATTTAATATAATACAAATTAAGTCCCCTTTTGAGCAGATTACATTACAGATGTGAGAGGGGAGGGAGAAAGGCGTGGACAGAGGCGGGGGCCACGGCTGCACCGGAGGCCGAACTGGGCCGTGTCCCACCTGAGAGCCGCCCCACAAGCTCTTCGCGCATCCTTTAATTGCACTCACATTGTAGTTACGGTCAATTTCAGAAACTTGGTAAATCACCTGATTAGGCTGACCCTTCGTGCCAGCTTTTCCGTGTGCTCCTGAGTGGGAGGGACATTTTCTACAAAGGCAATTCCGTAGAGCAGAAAGTTCTGCAGAAACTTCTTCAGTCCTTCCTTTGTTTCCAAGAAACCCTGGAAATCAACAGACGGAAGCTGGGCGTCCTGGTAGAGCTTGGCGTTCCACAGCACCCTGGGTTGGATGACCTCCTGCTTCTGCCCTTCATAGCTGTTTTTCACCAGCCAATCCAGGTCGTATCTAGTCACATGACCATCTGGCCCTTTAAGGAGAAAAAGGGGGCACGAAAAGAAAATTTAGAAATACCGCCAAATATTTAATACTTAAAAATGCTCACTCCTTTTCAACATTAGTTTAGCATTTTTAATTGTTTGATATTTTTACAGGTGCATACGTTTTGGTCAAATCCACCTCCCATCTGTCTCTTCCAATCCCTCTTATTTCTCATTAGAATCTTACAAGACAATTTTCACTGCTCTTCACGGTAAAAGGAAGATGAGCATCCCATTTATGCGACATTTCTGGGTGTTTTTAGTGTATGGATTTGCCAACCAACATACATTAAAATGTTTAACAATAATCGTCAGAGTTAGGTATCGTTATCTCTAATTTACGCACACACGAAGTTCAGGGTTCGGTTGGTAAGGAGTGAGAACTATCAAAAAGGACAGACTGCATTAGGATGGCTCTGTCCGCAACAAAACCTTTTTTGTCTTTTTTTTTCGGGGCTGGGGGCCGAACCCAGGGCCTTGCGCTTGCTAGGCAAGCGCCCTACCGCTGAGCCAAATCCCCAACCCCGAAACAAAAACCTCTTATTTCTTTGCTTTCAACTTCCTGTTTAGACATTTATTAGTAATTACTTCACTTTGAAAGTCTTGGGCGCTGTTTTTGCAGGGCTCTTGTAAAATCAGAGGACGTAAGATTTCTTTTTTTTTTTTTTTCTTTTTCTCGGAGCTGGGGACCGAACCCAGGGCCTTGCGCTTGCTAGGCAAGCGCTCTACCGCTGAGCTAAATCCCCAACCGCAAGATTTTAAAAAGTTCTCCAAGTCATGGTTCACGGAGAGCCACTGTGCAATCATCATAACTAACATCATATCGTTTATTGGGTATTTGTGTCCCACACTTTCCACTCAAATCTTCTTGAGCCCCAAACTCACTGGGCCCGCCCCGTTACCTGTACGCGCATGGGCACTGCCCTGGGGCATGGACGCCGCTCGGGGACCAGGCTCCCCCCTCAGCAGCTGACAGCTCCCCGCAGGGGTGGACTCCACGACCCTCACCCGTCCCGGGACTTTTGGGTGGCTCGATCGTGGGCAAACAGTGACAGCCACCATGAGATCGGGGTGCGATGGCCTTGGGGTCCAGAAGGGACTGTTTGGCCGCAGTCCACGCCACTGAGAGTCCAGAGGGTGACCGGGTTTGCTTTGTTTTAGGATGAGGTTTCCATGTGCTTTTTCCAAAAAGACATTCAGTGTCGGTTTTCCCGCCAAACACTCCCTCTTCTAACCTGCGGGGTCGCGATGAAGACATCGGGGCAGGAGGAAGACTCGTTGGCAAGAAGGGGTTTGGCTGAAGTGGGAGGGAAACAGCGAGGATAACAGGCGGGGGGTAGATGTGATCGAAACACAGTGCATACGTTTATAAAATCGCCATATGCCTCTGCCCCTGCCGCTGAAGGCACAAAGCAAACAAAGCGTTAAATTCTGCAGGGTTGTGCGATTACTGTGTATAATATTTTAAGAGGGGGATAGGAAAAGATCCACAGAAATGGAGGAACAGAGTTTATATTTGTAAATGACATCTGCGTCAGGATAGAAGTTTGCCTAGTGATACCAAGTGTTCTGCGGACACATCGTGTGTCGTGATGAGTTCCTGAAACAACATAACTCTCAGGACTGTGAGTGTGTGAGTGTGTGTGAGTGTGTGTGTAAGTGTGTGTGTAAGTGTGTGAGTGTGTGTTTCTGTGTGTTTGTGTGTGTATGTGTGTTTGTGAGTGTGTGTGTGTGTTTGTGTGTGTGTTTGTGTGTGTGAGTGCGTGTGTATGAGTGTGTGTGTGTGAGTGTGTGAGTGTGTATGTGAGTGAGTGCGTGTGTATGAGTGTGTGTGTGTTTGTGTGTGTTTGTGAGTGTGAGTGTGTGAGTGTGAGTGTGTGTTTGTGTGTGTATTTGTGTGAGTGCATGTGTATGTGTGTGTGTGAGTGTGTTTGTGTGTGTGAGTGTGTGTGTAAGTGTGTGAGTGTGTGTGTTTCTGTGTGTGTATGTGTGTTTGTGAGTGTGTGTGTGAGTGTGTGTTTGTGTGTGTGTTTTGTGTGTGAGTGCGTGTGTATGAGTGTGTGTGTATGAGTGTGTGTGTTTGTGTGTTTGTGAGTGTGTGTGTGTTTCTGTGTGTGTGAGTGTGTGTGTTTATGTATGTAAGTGTGTGTGTATGTTTGTGTGTGTGAGTGTGTGTGTGTTTGTGTGTGAGTGTGTGTGTGTTTGTGTGTGTGAATGTGTGTGTATGAGTGTGTGTATGTGTGTGTATGAGTGTGTGTGAGTGTGTGTGTTTGTGTGTGTATGTGTGTGAGTGTGTGTTTGTGTGTATGTGCGTGTGAGTGTTTGTGTTTTTGTGTTTGTGTGTGTGTTTGTGTGTGTGTTTGTGTGTGTGTCTGTGTGTGTGAGTGTGTGTGTGTGTGTGTGTGTGTGTGTGTGAGAGAGAGAGAGAGAGAGAGAGAGAGAGAGAGAGAGAGAGAGAGAGAATTACATGGAACCTCAGAAGTCTTTATAGTCCGTCTGTAATTGTTCCTCTCATAAATACCAAACTGAGGATGACTTTATTTTAAAAGGGTTGTCAGTGACTCCTAACTTAATTTCCTGAGAGATGATTTAGAGAGAGACAACTCTTCCGGGATGAGAAAACATTAAATATGAATTCCATTTATACCTTATTAATTACCAACAGTGTCTGGAGAGGTCCTGGAGGAGACTGAAAATTCTCCCATATGCGTCGGCTATTATAAGACAAAGCTGTGGGGTTTCAGCTAAACCCTTCAATGTGCCAAGACTCTAGCCTGTTGCTTCTCTTCCATTAAACATCTATTACTTCTGTATTTCATTTTCCTTCACAACTGAATGATGTCCTGTTGTCCATATGTACGTTTCCGTTATCATCAGCTCATAGATGTCTGAACTACTTCTACCTCCTAGCTATGCTGCATAGAGCGACAGTGCACAAGCAGGGCAGAGGGTCTTTGGATAAGTGTCCACGATTTTGTAAGCTGGATAATTCTGCAGATTTACTTCTCTAGCTTTTCGAAGAACCTCCATACATTTCCATAGTGCTACACCAGTCTTCATTCCCATCAATACCAAATGAGTGTTCCACTTTACACACACCCTCCCAGCACTTGATATAACTTTTTTTAAATCTTAGCTATAATGACTGGGGTAAGATTTCAAAGTAATTATACTTAGTATTTCCCTGATTACTAAGAATGTTGAATATTTTTGAAATGTTAAAACTTATCAATCATTTTTATTTCTTCCTTCGGTAACTTTGTTTAGATCCATGCTCCAACTTTTTAATTAGGCTGTTGGATTTCTTTTTCTTTTTCTTTTTCTTTTTTTTTTTTTTTTTCGGAGCTGGGGACCGAACCCAGGGCCTTGCGCTTGCCTAAAGCGCTCTACCACTGAGCTAAATCCCCAACCCCCATGTTGAGATTTTTAATGCATTTGGAGTTGTGTTTTGTGTAAGAAACGCAATACGGTTTTATATGTATATATTTATATGTATTTGTATGTATTTATATGAATGCTATTCAATTTGACCAGCACCATCTGACATCTGGGTTTTTTTTCCCCAGTGTGTATTTTGGCCTCTTTGTAAAAAATTATGTGGCTGTAGAAACACGGGTTTTTATTTGGGTCCTCAATTCTGTTTCCCTAATCAATGTGTCTTTTTTTTTCTTTTTTTTTTTTCCTTATATTTCTTTTTTTTTTCATCTTTATTAACGTGGGTATTTCTTATTTACATTTCGATTGTTATTCCCTTTCCCGGTTTTTAAGTGTCCCCTTTTATTTTAATGCGTGTGAGTGTGCTTGTGTGGATAAGTTCATGAGTGCAGCTGAGGCATTAAATTCTCTGGAGCTTGAATTATAGACTTTTGTAAAATTAAATTTACTTAAAGTAAATTGACTTGTAAGCTTAAAAAATTAAAATAAATACTGGGAATCAAACTTCAGTCCAATGCAAGAACAGTATTGATCTTAACTACCGAGATACTTCTCTAGCCCCAGTATGTCGTTTATACACCATATATATATATGTATATATATGTACGTGATGTTTTCACTACTGTAGCTCTGTAGTACAACTTGAAAATCGGGGATGGTGATAAATCTAGCAGTGTTTTTATTGTTCAGGATTATCTCGGCTATCCTGGTTCTTTCGTTCTCCATATGAATTTTGAGTTTTTTTTCAATTTCTGTGGAAAAATTGCATTGGAATTTTAATCGGGTTGTGGAATCTACAGACTGATTTTGGTAGGATGGCCATTTCACAGTATCAATCCGTAAGCATGGAACATCTTCCCATCTTCCGGTATCTACTTCACTTTTTAAAAATGTCTTAGTATTTTAATTATGCAAGTCTTTCACTTCCTTGGTTAGATTTAGTTCAAGATCTTTCTTTCTGTCTGTCTGTCTTTCTGTCTGTCTGTCTTTCTGAGGCTATTATAAATAAGTTTGTTTCCCTGTTTTCTTTCTCAGTGTTTGCAACTGGTATAGAGGATCACTATTGGTGTGTTTTTATTTGTTTTGTTTTCCTGTTCATCCTGCCCTATGCCACTTAGCTGTATGTGTTTTATTAGCTGCAGGAGTTTCGCTAGAGCCTTTAGGATCTTTTATGAATAGAATCATATCATCTGCAAATAAAGATATTTGAATTCTTTCCATGGTTGTGTCTGCTTTCTCTCTTCTTGTTTTGTTACTCTACCTAAGACTTCAAGTACTATATGACAGGAGTCAAGAGAATGGGCATCCTTGTCTTGTTTCTCACTTTAGTGGAAATACTTTGTTTTTCTTTGTTCCATATGATGTTGGCTTTTAACTTGTCTATTGCCTTTATTAATTTGAGATACATTCTTTGCATTTTGATTTTATCAAAGTTATTTTCTGCACCTAATAAGACGTATATGGTTTCTGCTCTTGAGTTCATCTCTGCAACAGATCACATTTACTGACTTATGTTTGCTGAACTATACCTGCACCTCTGGGATGAAACCCATTTGATCATGATGGATGATCTTTTCTCTCATGCTCTTAAATTAATTTTACAAGTATTTTACTGAGAATTTTCGTGATTGTATTCATCAAAGACATTGGCCTATAGGTTTTTAGATCTTTAACTGATATTGGTATCGAGTTATTAGTGGTTTCATAAAAATTATTTGGAAATGTTCTCTCCATTTCTATTTTATGGGATTATTTGAAGAGCATTAGTTTTCTCTGAAGGTCTGGTGGACTTCTGTTCTGAATCCATCTGATCCTGGCTATTTTTTAATAGTTGGGAGATTTTTTTTAATGACTGTTTCTATTTATTTGTTTTTATAGATCTGTTTAAATTATTTACTTCATGTGCATTTAGTTTGGAAGTCACATGCATCTAGAAATTCATCTATTTCTTTTGGATTTTCCACATTTCTAGAATCCAGGTTTTTTTTATAGTATATCCTTGATTCTCTGAATTTCCTGTTTCTGTTATATCATCTCCCCTTTAATTGCCTCTACTTCTATTAATTTATGTCTCCTATTATTAATTGGGTTAAAATTTTGGCAAACTTGTTAATATTTTCAAAGAACTAACTCTTTGTTTTATTGATTTCTACTTTTTCCTATGCATTTATTTCTATTTCATCCATAATTTTGCTTCTTCTTGTCTACTATTTTGGGGTATAGCATTTTTGTTGTTGATTTGTTTTGTTTTTCCAAGGTTTTCAAGTACATAGTTAAGCTATTAATTTGAGATCTCTACAGGTATTATTTAATGTAGGCACTCAGCGCTATAAACTTTCTTCTTAGAGTTGCCTTCATTGTGCCCCATAGATTCTGTTCCTTTGTGTTTTCATTTTCATTCAATTCTAGGGATTTTAAAATTCCCTGCTTGACTTCTCCCTTTACCCAATATCATTCAGTACAGTTGTGTTGTGTAGTCTCCATGATTTTGTGTATTTTCTGTAGTTTCTATTGCCCTTATATCTACCTTTATTCCACTGTGGTTCAGTTTTCCTGTATTTGTTGAGACTTGCTCTGTATCTTAGTAAAAGTCAATTTTGGAGTAAGTTCCATGGGCTACTGAGAAGAAGATACACTCTTTAGTATTTGGTTGGAATGTTCTGTAAATGTCTGTTCATTCCTTTTGATTTTATATTTATTTTCGATGTAATTTAATTGCAGATTTTTTTCTCTTTAGTTTTTTTTTTTTTTCAGGTGCCCTGTCTATTTCTGGGAGTGGGGTATTTAAGTCATCCACAATCACTGTGCTGGAGTTAATCTGTGGTTGCAGATCTAACAGTATGAGATATATATACATACACATACACACTGGTGTTGTAAATTAAGGTTTGTTTTTGGAGGTAATAAAATGATGCTTCTTGCTTTCTAATACAATCTGCTCATCTGTGTTTCTTTATTGAGTAACTGGGACCATTAAAATTAAGAGATATTATTGAAAATTGTGTGTTAATTTGTGTATTTTGATGTTTTGTGATATTTTCTTGAACTTTGACTTAACTCTTTGGGAATTTATTTTTACTTGTGAACTCTTGGGTACGTTTATCCTTCTCTACAGATCAAAGTAGTCCTTCAAGTATCCTCTGTGGTGCTGGCTTAGTGGTCATAAACTTCTTTAATCTATTTTTATCATGGAAAGTTTTTACTTCTTCAGTTTTAATAGATTTGCTGAGTATAGTAGTCTCGTTTGGCAGTTATGGTTTCAGAACTTGTACTGCACATTTTTCAAGCTTTTCTGTCTCCAAGTTTCTGTCCAATAATCAGATGTCATTCTGAGGCCTGCCTTTTTAAGTGACCTGACTTTTCTCTCTTCAAGCTTTCAATATCCTTCCTTTATTCTGTGTTCTTAATATTTTAACTACAACATGCAACGAGGAGCTTCTTTCAGGGTCTGATCTCTCTGGTGTTCTGTAGGACACTTGTACCTGAACGGGCATCTTATCCTCTAGGTTTAAAATTTTTCATCTATTCTCTATGCTTTTGCAATGTATTCTGCTGTGCTCCACAATGCAAAAGTTAGGGTTGGAAGCTGGCATGTGGATGCTTAGAACCAAATTACATTCTCTGCAAGAGCAGCAACTGCTCTCACCTACTGATCCATCTCTATAGGCCCTGTTCATTCACACACACACACACACACACACACACACACACACACACACAATTTTTCTTTTCATTTTATTATATTCTAATATAGTATATATTATAATAATATATAATAATATTATAAGATAATTATATCATTTCCTCTCCTTCCTTTCCTTCCTGCAAACCCCCTAAATTTATGGCCTTTTTTCCATTGTTTTCTTTTTTATCTATCTAGTTCTCTAAATACATAAATATAACATGCTTGGTCTGTATAGTGTTATGTGTATGTATGTACTGGATAAATGTGACCTCCTCGGCCTGGCAGGCTAGGGAGACTGTCAACACGCCCAGGAAAAGCAGAAGCAAACCTTGAGTGATTGGCCTTATCGGCCTGAGCAGAGACATCTGCCTTGGCGGCAGCTGTGAGCTTTGATGTTGTGCTGGAGCTAACAAAGGCAGCCTTGTTGTGCTGGAATTAATGAGCTGCAAAGATATGGAAACCCACGGGATTCACTGCTGTGCTGTTGCCACCCCCAGGTTACTGTTCTGGGGATGGGTTTGTGGTCTCTCCCTTTATGTACTCTGTGCTGAATATTAAACTTTGAGCCTCGATCAGAACACTGTCTTGGCTCCAGGTTTCTCTCACCCCCTGCCCTTTTCATCTCCAGCCCTCCTTTCAGGGGAGCCCTGATGGACCTTAAGCCCTGGACGGCTACAGGTAAACAGCGGTGTGCTCCTCTGTGGTGAGGACTTCCTCTCCCGCTTTTCCTTAGCACTTTGGGCAGGGTTGAAGCTTCCTGGGCTTTTCCTCATTCATATTAACGTGCCTACTGCTAACAACAACAGTACTGTTTGGCTCAGTTTAAGCAGTCGTGTTGGTGAGACTTTAGGAGCCTAGGAGACAGAATCCTACAACTCCCTGGTCCGCTAGTTTTTACCCGTTTATGTTTTAAAACTTCTCATTGAGTTTTATTGAATGATCTGATTTCTCTACATTTCCTTCCTGCCCTGATTCTTGTTTTCGACATGATCCATTCTGTTGGCAAGTTTTTCCCACTGATGTTTTTTGACTTTTTAAATGTTTATTCCCAGCATCATTTCGGCTTGGCTTTTGTTTATCAATTCTTTTTGTGAAATTATGTTTTTGTATCTTATGTAGACTTCTGCATTTCATTCATGTCTTTGTTTTTGTTCTCTGGGAGTATATTCATGTTTTTGAGTCGTCTGAACATAATTGTAATTAGTCTTTTAAGTTCTTTGGAAGTTTTCCAGGTCATTTAGGTGCCATTATGTGATTGGCTGTCTGTGGAGGAGACATGTTGTTTCTCATTTTTTTTCCTTTGTTTTTGTCATTTTTTTTTCTTTTCTGGGACTTGCGCGTCTTGGGTAGTTTGTTGACTGAGTTTTTCCTTCCTTCCTTTATGTCTTTCTTTTTCAAGTAGGCTAAGTCAAATCCTCTTCTTTCTAAAGGAGGCTGTGTTGGTTGTACTCACGGAGCAAAATTACTAGGAGGTGGGCATGGTGCAGACGTCATCCTTGTCTGAAGTATCTGGATGGTAGGTTAGCCTAAGCGAGGGAGGACTAGGTTTCTTCCCTAGTACAAGAAGTTCCTGGACGATGTGGGTAAGTCTAAGTAGAGAGAGCCTGGTCCCATTCTTACTACAGGGAATATGCAGGCTGGGACCCTGGAGCAAAAATTCTAGGAAATACAGGTAGGTTTGGCACAAGAGGCAGTGGCCAGCACCTGGAACATGAATTCAGGAGTTGTAGGAGGGCTGCATCAGGGCAGGTCGTACGCAGGGGGCTTCCAGGGAGGTAGGCCCAAGCAAGGGAAATATGGCCTCCTCCTGTCTACTGAAAATGTTAGTTATTATACCTGCAACTACAGCACTTAGGAGGCTGAGGCAGGATAATCACTAGTTTTAGGCCAGTCTGATGCATAGTGAATTTAAGGACAGATGGGGATATATGATAAGACCTTGTCTCAAAAACAAAACACAAAACAAGGCAAAAAAAAAAACAAAAAAAACAAAAAACCACACACAAAAAAAAAAAAAAAAAAAAAAAACCAAAGAGTGGCAAAAACAGGCAACCTTGCAAAGTTTTAGCTTAGGGATTATCCTGTTTCAAAATTAGGTATGATGATAGCTGTACCAAAACAAACTGAAGAGGGTATAGAAACCGTTTCCAACTCAAGAGGAAAATCTAACTGAAAAGTCCCTATTTTGTAAAGAGCCAAACTGTGTGCTTCATAGAAATCGTTGTTTTTTAGAATAATACCTGAAAGAAATCCAAGTCTCCTGTATACTTACAAGTGAAAAAGAGTGTACTTTCATCCAGACGAATCGTCTTTGGCTTAATGCATAAATCCACACTGGCAGTGTCCAGGCTCCGCTGGTGAGTCTTAGAATTATAGCATGAGGCTGAGCGGCAGTGGTCTCGAAGCCAGACATAATCGAAGCGCATCACAGTGCTGGCATATTGCAGTTCTGGGGAAATGTCAGATTTAACAGAAATGCTTACTCAGGAAAACTAAACACGAAAAGTCAGAAATGAACCCACGCACCTATAGTCAGTTTATCTTTGACAAAGGAGCTAAAACCATCCAATGGAAAAAAGATAGCATTTTCAACAAATGGTGCTGATTCAACTGGAGGGCAACATGTAGAAGAATGCAGATCGATCCATGCTTATCACCCTGTACAAAGCTTAAGTCCAAGTGGATCAAGGACCTCCACATCAAACCAGACACACTCAAACTAATAGAAGAAAAACTAGGGAAGCATCTGGAACACATGGGCACTGGAAAAAATTTCCTAAACAAAACACCAATGGCTTTCGCTCTAAGATCAAGAATCGACAAATGGGATCTCATAAAACTGCAAAGCTTCTGTAAGGCAAAGGACACTGTGGTTAGGACAAAACGGCAACCAACAGATTGGGAAAAGATCTTTACCAATCCTACAACAGATAGAGGCCTTATATCCAAAATATACAAAGAACTCAAGAAGTTAGACCGCAGGGAGACAAATAACCCTATTAAAAAATGGGGTTCAGAGCTAAACAAAGAATTCACAGCTGAGGAATGCCGAATGGCTGAGAAACACCTAAAGAAATGTTCAACATCTTTAGTCATAAGGGAAATGCAAATCAAAACAACCCTGAGATTTCACCTCACACCAGTGAGAATGGCTAAGATCAAAAACTCAGGTGACAGCAGATGCTGGCGAGGATGTGGAGAAAGAGGAACACTCCTCCATTGTTGGTGGGATTGCAGACTGGTACAACCATTCTGGAAATCAGTCTGGAGGTTCCTCAGAAAATTGGACATTGAACTGCCTGAGGACCCAGCTATACCTCTCTTGGGCATATACCCAAAAGATGCCCCAACATATAACAAAGACACGTGCTCCACTATGTTCATTGCAGCCTTATTTATAATAGCCAGAAACTGGAAAGAACCCAGATGCCCTTCAACAGAGGAATGGATACAGAAAATGTGGTACGTCTACACAATGGAATATTACTCAGCTATCAAAAACAATGACTTTATGAAATTCAAAGGCAAATGGATGGGACTAGAAAATATCATCCTGAGTGAGCTAACCCAATCACAGAAAGGCATACATGGTATGCACTCATTGATAAGTGGCTATTAGCCCAAATGCTTGAATTACCCTAGATCCCTAGAACAAACGAAACTCAAGACGGATGATCAAAATGTGAATGCTTCACTCCTTCTTTAAATGAGGAAAAAGAATACCCTTGGCTGGGAAGGGAGAGGCAAAGATTAAAACAGAGACTGAAGGAACACCCATTCAGAGCCTGCCCCACATGTGGCCCACACATATACAGCCACCCAATTGGACAAGATGGATGAAGCAAAGAAGTGCAGACCGACAGGAGCCGGATGTAGATCGCTCCTGAGAGACACAGCCAGAATACAGCAAATACAGAGGCGAATGCCAGCAGCAAACCACTGAGCTGAGAATAGGTCCCCCGTTGAAGGAATCAGAGAAAGAACTGGAAGAGCTTGAAGGGGCTCGAGACCCCAAAAGTACAACAATGTCAAGCAACCAGAGCTTCCAGGGACTAAGCCACTACCTAAAGACTATACATGGACTGACCCTGGACTCTGACCCCATAGGTAGCAATGAATATCCTAGTAAGAGCACCAGTGGAAGGGGAAGCCCTGGGTCCTGCTAAGACTGAACCCCCAGTGAACTAGACTATGGGGGGAGGGCGGCAATGGGGGGAGGGTTGGGAGGGGAACACCCATAAGGAAGGGGAGGGGGGAGGGGGATTTTGCCCGGAAACCGGGAAAGGGAATAACACTTGAAATGTATATAAGAAATACTCAAGTTAATAAAAAAAAATAAATAAATAAAATAAAAAAAAAATGGGGTTCAGAGCTAAACAAACAATTCACAGCTGAGGAATGCCGAATGGCTGAGAAACACCTAAAGAAATGTTCAACATCTTTAGTCATAAGGGAAATGCAAATCAAAACAACCCTGAGATTTCACCTCACACCAGTGAGAATGGCTAAGATCAAAAACTCAGGTGACAGCAGATGCTGGCGAGGATGTGGAGAAAGAGGAACACTCCTCCATTGTTGGTGGGATTGCAGACTGGTACAACCATTCTGGAAATCAGTCTGGAAGTTCCTCAGAAAATTGGACATTGAACTGCCTGAGGACCCAGCTATACCTCTCTTGGGCATATACCCAAAAGATGCCCCAACATATAACAAAGACACGTGCTCCACTATGTTCATAGAAGCCTTATTTATAATAGCCAGAAACTGGAAAGAACCCAGATGCCCTTCAACAGAGGAATGGATACAGAAAATGTGGTACGTCTACACAATGGAATATTACTCAGCTATCAAAAACAATGACTTTATGAAATTCAAAGGCAAATGGATGGGACTAGAAAATATCATCCTGAGTGAGCTAACCCAATCACAGAAAAACACACATGGTATGCACTCATTGATAAGTGGATATTAGCCCAAAAACTTGGATTACCCAAGGTGCAATCCACAGACCACAAGAAGAAGGAAAACCAAAGTGCGTATGCTTCAGACTTTCTTGGAAGGGGGGAAAAATACTCACAGGAGGAAATAGAGAGACAAAGTGTGGAGTAGAAACTGAGGAAATGACCAGCTAGAGACTGCCACACATAGGGATCCATCCCATATGAAGTCACCAAACCCAGATGTTATTCTGGATGCCAAGAAGTGCATGCTGACAGGAGCCTGATAGAGCTGTCCCCTGAGAGGTTCTGCCAGAGCCTGACAGAGGCAAATGCTTGCAGCCAACCATTGGACTGAGCACAGGGTCCCCAATGGGGGAGTTGGAGAAAGGACTGAAGGAGCTAAAGGGGTCTGCAACCCCATAGGAAGAACAATAATATCAACCAACCAGAGCACCCAGAGCTCCCAGGGTTTAAACCACAAACCAAAGACATGGACAGACCCATGGCTCCAGCTGCATATGTAGCAGAGGATGGTTTTGTTGGGCATCAGTGGGAGGAGAGGCCCTTGGTCCTGTGAATTCTCAATGCCCCAGTGTAGGACCAGGGCGGGGAAGTGTGAGAGAGAAGATGGGTGGGTGGGGCAGGAACCTCATGGAGGCAGGGGTTGGGGGGATGAGATGGGGGCTTTCCAGAGGGGAAACCAGGAAAGGGGATAACATTTGAAACATAAATAAAGAAAATATCCAAAAAAAGGAACTTCAGGACATCCAGGGGTTCATAAAGAGACTTTGTCTTAAAAACAAAAAGAGGGGTTGGGGATTTAGCTCAGTGGTTGAGCGTTAGCCTAGCAAGCGCAAGGCCCTGGGTTTGGTCCCCAGCTCCAAAAAAACAACAACAAAAAAAAAAAAACAACAAAAAAAAAACAACAACAACAAAAAAAAAGAAAACAAACAACAACACCTCCCCCCAAAAAATGATGCCGAAAGATTTGGGAATGCTCATGCCAATAAATGAGCCTTGACTTTCACTTCGTGCCATACACAGAAATTGAATAGGAATTAAAATACTAAAATCAAAACTTCTAGAGGAAACTAAATAAAAATCTGGATATCTTGGGCATACCTATAATCCCAGCACTCGGGAGATGGTGATAGAAGAATGTGGAGTTTAACGTCAGCCTCAGCTATACAGTTAAAAGCCAGCCTGAAATATAGGAGGGAAACTGAGGGGAGGAGGGGGGTGGAGATAGAGAGAGAGAGAGAGAGAGAGAGAGAGAGAGAGAGAGAGAGAGAGAGAGGGGCTGTTAATAAACCAAATAGGAATATACAGAGATACAGAGATATCTTGTTTGTTTATTGTAGTGCTGAGATCAAACTCAATCCTCTCATTTACTAGGCAAGCAATCTACCGTTGAACTATATCCCCAGCGAAAGTAAAAACGTAAATAAAGGAAACACACTAGACAGCTTTAAAAACTAAGTACAAATTAATCAAGATTGAGGGGCTGTGGAAATGGCTTAGCTGATAAAATGCTTGTCTTGAAAGCACTAGGACCTGAGTTCAACCACAGCAACTTTGGTGACATTTGTCCTCATCCACTCTCCATGAGGCAGCTAAACTCACTGATCCATATTTGGGCACATTTTATTAGAGTTTCAAAACAATGCTTCATTCTTGCAAACAATATTAGGATACTATGTGCCAAGCACTGCTCTATATACTATGGACAGGTGAATAGCAGAAAACTTCCTACCCTTGGGACTTACATCCTCGGGTGAACAGATAAATAAAATGAAATATAAAGTACCCTGATGTACTAACGTAGCTAATCGTGTAGTATAGGACAGCTCGGGATACACAAGCCCCTGTTGTAGTTTGTTATGTGATTCTAAAAAGTGAGCGTGTTATCTCCCCTGCAACAGCAACAAATCAGGGCTACCCCTAAAACAGCACAGCATATGTACCCGAGAACTAAGCACTAAGTGGGAAATCCAGCACCACGGCGAAGAGTAATAATATATACTTATATTGGGAAGTGAATCGTCTGCCGATTTGCATCCGCTGGCCATATGAAGGATATCTAAGAAATTATATTTGAGAGATGTAAGTTAAAGAGTAAACCATGTGGGTTCCTTTGAGTTCCTGCAGACACACTTTTATGGCTAAAAGAACAGCAAAGACAGGGTTGGGGATTTAGCTCAGTGGTACAGCACTTGCATAGCAAGCGCAAGGCCCTGGGTTTGGTCCCCAGCTCTGAAAAAAAAAAAAAAAAAAAAAAACAGCAAAGACACAAGTCAAGAAATCAGACTGGTGTGTCAAAACCAAGTGATTACAGTGTCAAGGTATTTTCTCCAAGTGGAAGACGTAGAATGAGGGTTACAATTTTGAGAGAATTTAAGAAAATAGAATTATTTTAAGATATAAAAATTCCACTCACAAGTCACCCCATGTCTTAGTTAGGGTCTCTATTCCTGCACAAACATCATGACCAAAAAGCAAGTTGTGGAGGAAAGGGTTTATTCAGCTTACACCTCCACATTGCTGGTTCATCACTAAAAGAATTCAGGACTGGAACTCAAGCAGGTCAGGAAGCAGGAGCTGATGCAGAGGCCATGGAGGGATGTTTCTTACTGGCTTGTTTCCCCTGGCTTGCTCAGCTTGCTTTCTTATAGAACCCAAGACCACCAGCCCAGGGATGGCATCACCCACAATGGGCTGGGTTCTCCCCACTTGATCACTAATTGAGAAAATGCCTTACAGCTGGGTCTCATAAAGGCATTTCCACAACTGAGGCTCCTTTTCTGTGATAGCTCCAGCTTGTGTCAAGTTGACACACAAAACCAGCCAGTGCACCCCACAACTCTGCCTGCCTCCCAAGCAGTCAGCTCTAACCCAAAACACAAAGGTAAGACACACACTCCAGTCCCAATCCCCTAGCACCTGCTGGGATCCCAGCAAGCCTAGCATTCGTTGGCCGTACCCAGCCCCATCCAAGCTCATCTTCCTCTGGTCAGCACCTACACCTGCATCAGTTGCAGATCAGGGTATGGAGCATCACTCCACAGCTCTGCCTGCTTCCCAGGAGGCCTGAATCAACCACAGACACCCAGGCCACCCAAAACCAGAGACAACCAGATGGCAAAAGGCAATCGCAGAACATAATCAACAGAAGCCAATACAATATGACATCATCAGAATCCACCTCTCCTACAGCAAGCCCTGGACATCTTAACACCCCTGAAGAGCGAGACTGTGACCTTAAATCTCATCTCTTGAAGACGATAGAGGCATTCAAAGAGAATATAAATACTTTCCTTAAAGAAATACAGAAAAAAATCAAACAGGTAGAAGCCTTGTAGCAATACATCCTTTAAAGTAATACAGAAAAATAAAATCAAACAGGCAAAGGAAATGAATGAAACAGTGCAAGAACTAAAAAAGGAAGTAGAAGCAATAATGAAAACACAAAGAGCATCCTTGTAGGGGCAGGAGGAGGGGGCAGGGTGTGGGGGAGAGGGGAGGGAAAGGAGATAACATTTGGGGTATGAATACATAAAATAGCCAAAAACTAGAATTAAAAAAATTTTTTTCAAAAAAAAAGACAAAAATGGAGGCAACCCTGGAGAAGGAAAACCTAGGAAAGATAACAGGAACTACAGACACAAACATCACCAATAGAATAAATGAGATGGAAGACAGACTCTCAGGCATAGAAGATACCATAGAAGAAGCAGATACATCGATCAAAGAAAATGCCAGATGTAAAAAGCACCTAATTCAAAACATCCAGGAAATTTGGTAACTATGAAAAAAACAAAACTAAGAATAATAGGAATAGAAAACGGACAAGATTCTAGCAGAACACCAACTATATTGAAACAGAAGAGAAAATCCTCTGACACATAACAATCAAAACAGTAAGTATACAGAACAAAGAAAAATTATTAAAAGCTGCAAGGGGGAAAGGTCAAGTAACATGAAGGCAGACATAAGAGAATTTCACCTAACAGAGACACTAAAAGTCAGATGTCTTACTTATCCCAAGAGATACTAGTCCAGACTACTATACCAAGCAAAACTCTGAATCACCGTAGATGGAGAAACCAAGATATTGAATGATAAAAACCATGTTTAAACAATATCTTTCTACTAATCCACCCCTACAGAGGATACAAGAAGGAAAATTCTGACACAAGGAGGGTAACTATACCCAAGAAAGCACAAGAAATTAATCATCTCATAGCAAAACCAAAAGAAAAGAAACACACATACACAGAGAGAGAGAGAGAGAGAGAGAGAGAGAGAGAGAAACACTACCAACATCAAAATAACAGGAACTAATAATCATTGGTCATTAATAACTCTCATATCAATGAACTCAATTCACCAATAAAAAAGACACAGGCTAAAAGAATGGATATGAAAACAGGATCCATCATTCTGCTGCACACGAGAAACACACCTCAGCACAAAGCTAGACACTACCTCAGAGTAAAGGGCTGGGAAAAGATTTTCCAAGCAAACAGAACTAAGAAACAAGCTAGAGTAACCATTCTAATATCTAATAAAACAGACTTTCACCCAAAAGTTATCAAAGAGATGGGGAATGACCATTCATACTCATCGAAGGAAAAATTCACCAAGATGACATCTCAATTGTGAATATCTACGCCCCCAACGCAAGGGCACCCACACTCATAAAAGAAACTTTACTAAAGTTCAAATCACACAGTGAATCCCAATACAATAGTAGTGGGGGACTTCGACACCCCAAATCTCCCCAATGGAAAGGCCATTGACACAGAAACTAAACAAGAAACAAGGAAAATAACACGTTATTAACCAAATTGATTTAACAGATATCTATAGAAACTTTCACCCAAAAACAAAAGAATATACCTTCTTCTCAGCACCTCATGGGACCTTCTCCAAAATTGACAAAGCAAGCCTCAGCAGATAAAAGATGACTGAAATGGGCTGGAGAGATGACTCAGCGGTTAAGAGCACTGACTGCTCTTCCCGAGGTCCTGAGTTCAAATCCCAGCAACCACATGGTGGCTCACAACCATCTGTAATGAGATCTGATGCCCTCTTCTGGTGTGTCTGAAGACAGCTACAGTGTACTCATATATAATAAATAAATAAAATATATAAAAAAAGATGACTGAAATAACATCACGCATTCTATCAGAAACAACAGAAAACCCAAATAATCACGAAAACTGAACAATTCACTACTCAGTGATCACTTGGTCAGGGGGAAAAAAACAAAGATATCAAAGACTTTCTAGAACGTCTATGTACTAATTTCCTCCATGAAGAAATTAGCGAGATCTCATACCATCAACTTAATAGCACACCTGAAAGCTCTAGAACGAAAAGAAGCCAGCACACCAGGGAGGGGCAGACAGCAGGAGATGCAAACTCGGGACTGAATACAATCATTTAGAAACAGAAAGAACGGCACAAAGACTCAAGGAAACCAAGAGCTGCCTCTGAGAAAATCAACAAGGTAAACGCTAACAGCTAAAGTAACTAAAAGCCACAGAGACAGAATCCAAATAAACAAAATCAGAAACAAAATGGGAAACATAACAATGGACACTGAGGAAATTAAAGAATCGTTAATCAGGTCTTACTTTAAAAGCCTGTACTGCACAAAACTTGAAAATGTAAAGGAAATGGATGAATTTTGAGAGAGATCCTACACACCAACGTTAATTCAAAATCAGGTAAATTATTTGAACAATCCCACAACCCCTAAGGAAATAGAAGTTGTCATTAAGAATCACACAACAGGGGCTGGGGATTTAGCTCAGTGGTAGAGCGCTTGCCTAGGAAGCGCAAGGCCCTGGGTTCGGTCCCCAGCTCCGAAAAAAAGAACCACAAAAAAAAAAAAAAAAAAAAGAATCACACAACAACAATAACAAGAACGAAAAAGCCCAGGGCCAGATGGTTTTAGTGAAGAATTTTACCAGACTTCGATTCTCCCCAAACTGCTCCACAGGATAGAGACAGAGAGAGCCCCACCTAACTCATTCTATGAGGCCACGATTACCCCGATACACAAAGACTCAACAAAGAGAACTTCGGAACAATTTCACGTATGAAAACCGACACAAAAATACTCAATAAAAACCTCACAAACCGAATCCAAGAACAAAACAAAGACATCATTCACCATAACCAAGTTGGCATCACAGGGACGCAGAAATCGTATAACATATGAGAACCCATCAACATAATCTACTACATAAGCAAACTGAATGAAAAGAGTTACAAGGCCATCTCATTAGATGGCAAAATCCAAAACCCCTTCATGTTAAAAAACTTGGAAAGGGCTGGAGAGATGTCTCAGTGGTAAGAGCACTGACTGCTTTTCCAGAGGTCCTGAGTTCAAATCCCAGCAACCACATGGTGGCTCACAACCATCTGTAATGAGATCCGATGCCCTCTTCTGGTGTGTCTGAAGTGGGCTACAGTGTACTTATATGTAATAAATGAATAAATCTTAAAAAAAAAAACTTGGAAAAATCAGGGATTCGAGGCCCATAATTAAACAATACAGCAAACCAGCAGCCAACATCCACCTAAATGGAGAGAAACGTGAAGCAACCCCACTAAAATCAGGGACAAGGCAAGGCTGCCCGCTCTCCCCCTATCTTTCTAGCTTGAGCAGTTAGGCAACAAAAGGTGATCAAGGGGAAACAAATTAGAAGGAACTAGTCAGAGTATCACCATTTGTAGATGATAAGATAGTATAAATAAGTGACCCAAAAAATTCTACCTCAGAACCCCTACAGCAGATAAACATCTGCGGCAAAGTGCCTGGGATGCAAAATTAACTCAAAGAGGTCAGCAGCCTCCCTTATACAAACGATAAAAAGGCAAGAAAGAAATCAGGGAAACGACTCCCTTCACAACAGCCACAAACAATAAAACATATCTCGGTGTGACTCTAACAAGCAATTAAATGATCTGTGTGACAAGAACTTCAAGTCCCCGAAGAAACGAGTTGAAGATGTCAGAAGATGGAGAGATCTCCCATGCTCATGGATTGGTGAGGGATGAGGTCACCATGCAGGTGAAGGCAGGTAAAAGGAGGCCTGTCATTGGACGAGAAGGAAGGATGGGTGGGGAAAAGTTTTATAGAAGAGGATGGGGAGGAGGGGGGAGGAGGGGGAGGGGAGGAGGGGGAGGAAGAAGAGGAAGGGGAAGAGGAAGAGGAAGGGGGAGGGGGAGGAGACTTGAGAGGAGGAGAGCGGACGAGTGGAGAAAACATGGAGGCGACGTTAAGATTCCTCTCTGCACATTTACAGGTTGCTATGAATATTCTTGAGGGATGGATGTGTACAGGGCTTTGTATGTCTAAGTGGGCAATTTTATCTTATCAGTTGCATCAGAGGTTATC
This sequence comes from Rattus norvegicus, assembly GCF_021556685.1. Classification (NCBI taxonomy): domain Eukaryota; kingdom Metazoa; phylum Chordata; class Mammalia; order Rodentia; family Muridae; genus Rattus; species Rattus norvegicus. Next base: position 171,743 of record NC_141553.1, on the reverse strand, counting down.
GTGTTGTGTGTTCTTTCATGTGGCGATGTAATTGAATTCAAGAGAGTGTGTGGTGGCTGGAGACACTGGGCCGCCACGGAATTGGGATGCGTATGTCTGGCCTGGTGTCAACCAGGGAACTGGATGGGTAGAGATCGCTGCCGGGCTCAGAGAGAAGCCATCGGCTGTGTGATGTGGGATGGAGCAAAGTGGGTGGGAGGCTTTGCTGACCGAGATGAAAATATCAAACAGATGTCGTGGGGCACTAAAAGAAAGCCCGTGTTTTATTTTACCACAACAGATCAGTAGGTTTAATACAGTGAAAATGGCCACCTCACCAAATGCAATCTACAGATTTAAGGTAATTGCTTCAAAATTACAACACAACTCTTTACAAATCTTGAAACAACAATTCTTTTCTTTCTTTTTTGTGGATGATGCAGGGTAAGGAGTTTGGCTGGAACACTGTAGAGTTATCCTTAAGTTGGGATTTTAATGTTGTATTTTTGTTGTATTTTTGTATGTTGTATTTTTGTTGTATTTTGTCATTTTTGTGATTTCTCCAATAGTCTTGAAGATAAGTCTCCAGATAACTATTCCAACTCTACTGGAAACATGATCAGACTACACAAAAAATTTTGTTGTGCAGCAAAATGAACATATTTAATGCCGTTGAGTAGTATGTTTAAGTGGTTGATGGGTATATTTTATGTCATCTATTTTTACCACAATTAAAAAAAATAACATTTCCTCAGACATCTCTTACCCAAATGATCTTCATGTTGGTGCCAAGTACAATTCACAGACTTGGAAGCCGTATGGCACCAATGGAGCGAAAATGGAAATAAACTTTTAAAGCTGGACAGACGAAGACCGTGAGCTATGTCTCCTCTCTTCATCAAGTTCTGGAGCCTGCTTTGTTGCTGCAACAACTTATAGTACCACATCCTAGAAGACAAGAGAGAACAACAATATAACACGTGAGGCCATGGGAATCATGTAACAGCTATACTCATAAAGATAGAAGCATTGAAAAACAGGTTCAGTGATCTCAATTAGACAAAAAGGGTAAAAATGTATTAAAAAGTTATGTTAGTTTGTTATATGGGAAGAGGGAGAAAGCCATGGGTATTAGTCAGGGGTCTCTTCAGTTGCAAAGCTTATGGAATAAATATCTGTCTGTCTGTCTGTCTGTCTGTTCCTTCTTTCTTGTCTTCATATAGGATTCCAGTAGAAGGCATGGCCCAGGTTAAAGCGGTGTCTTTTCACCTCCAGACCTAGACTGGAGGTCTGTCCTCCTTTCTCAACCGTCCAGAGAAATTACTCACTCTACACTTGGGCTGGATACCCAGACTGAATAAAAGGGAAAGAGAGAGAAAGCCTGGTGGGTTCTCGACTTCCTGTCTGTCTGCTTACTTCCTCCCCCCACCAAAGCCATAGCTGCTTCTGCCGCCACGACCTCCCTGTCGTGATGGGCGACGTCGCTTTAACCCGTTAGCAAAATAAGTCTTTCCTTTTAAAAGTTGTTTTGTCGGATAATTCGCCACAGTGAGAAAAGTAACTAAAATCACTTTTTGTTCCAGTAACTATTTGGAGATTTCTTGGGATTTCCTGCATAAGGGATGACAACTATGAGTAATGACAGATTTATATCTTCCATTCTAAACTTTGTACCTTTTCTATTATATAGTGTACAATTATATATATATATATATATATATAAATTTACTTATTTAATGTGCATGAGTGTTCTGCCTGCATGTATGTATGTGTACCATGTGAAATGTGTAAAGCATATGTTTACCAGGAATTTTATCAAATTTTTGTTGATTTCACAAAATGAATTATTAATTATTAAGTGTTATCTCTCTAGCTCTATCAAAAACTCGTTCAAAATATTGGTACTGTTTCTTAGGTTTTCTTTTTGAGATTTTATTTATTTTTATTGCATATTTATTGGCATTTTGCCTGTATGTATGTTTGTGTATCACATGTATGCAGTACCCATAGGGGCCCAAAGAGGGCATCCTCAGATCCTACAGCTCTGAAGTAGATGTGTGTGAGCTGCCATGTGGGTTTTCCGAAGGGTTAACCAGTGCACACATCTTCTTTCCATGTTTAGCAGAAATTACTAGAGAATCAAAGGGAGTCTGGGGTTTTCTTTGTGGATATTATTTTCTTTCTGGAACTCGAAATCTGCATTAAAATTATTGTTTGGTTTTAATATTTCTTATATTCATTTTATTCAACTTTGTTACTTTTCCATCATATTTTTCTATTATTCAATTTTGATAGTTTCTATTTATTATGTCCTCTTAGTTTCTGTCCAGTATGCAATTAAGACCATCTAAGTAAGCTTTAATTTAATGTATTTCCTTTTTGCGTTTGAGTATTTATACTTGGTCCTACAATTTTCTTTAAAATTCTAATTGTAAGGCAGGGCGTGTTGGCCTTTAGTCCCAGCACTCAAGAGGCAGAGTCAAGATCCACCAAAAAGTGAATATTGACTGATGACATTATCTTTGCCTCATTTCATATTTTTGTTTGAGTTTTACATTTCAACTAATGACTGTGTTTTAGCTTTTAACTCGACTGAATGGGGTTTTATGACTTATTTTTCAGCACCTATTCTATAGTATTGTCTCTATTTCCTCTCATACCTCTGATTTATATGCTTTCCCTCTCATTTTTACTGCATCTCTTTGTTTTTCCTTTACTCATTCACTCTTCTTTTCATTTAGTTATTAAGACCTATAGCTGGTCTTTTACTACTTTGTGAGTTCTTTTTCCCACCCGTTATCCCACCACCATCCCTCAGTTTCACATCCTATCGGTAGACTGGAGAGAAACGAGAGCAGAGAGTGGAGAGAGAATCCCTAATCTAATTTCTTTCTTCTTTTGTTTCTTCTTTGACCACAGCTGCTAACAAGCTACAGCCAACCCTTGAACAACCAACAACCCGTCTCTTGGGCCCTAGCATTTATATTCCCTCTGAAAAGTTCCCCAAATTCCAAACATCACACAATGACAGAAACTATCCTCAGTTAGTCAAGCCCCTGCTAGCCCATGCATGAGGCAACCATAATCGCCTGCTACACAGCTGTCTCGTGTTCCACACCTGGGATTAAAACAAAAACATGAACTACAAGACTTTGGGGAAAACTATGCAGTCCAAACGGGAGTGTGAGCAATGGTGTGAGAGGGTGAATCCAGAGAACCAGGCAGCCCCGAAGGTGTGAGTAAGGGAGACCGGCATCCGCCTGGTGCAGGTCAACCGGCAAAGGAAGTACGGCTGGGTGGGCAGCCCGCCGCCGTCAGGGTCCGAGGTGTTCATCGGACGACACCGCAGGACGTGTACGAGCACCAGCTGACCCCACTCTTGCAGCGCGTGGGACGCCCCTATGAGTTCCGCCTATGATGACCTTAGTGGCCTGAACCGGGCTTTGCCTATGCGCGCTACAGCGGTGCCCAGGGCGCCAATGCATCGCTGCACCACCACCTTGGCCTTCCTGCCAGCTCCTGGTACCGAGAAGGGCGAGCTGACGGTGGACCGGCTCCCTCTTAGCTTGAACTGATGCTCGCCCTGCAACCGCTCGGTCCCTGCCTGCAGGAGACATTGCTGCTACCCAGCCCTGGGTCTGCGCCCTCTCCAACTGCACTGGAGTTTAGCACGCACCGAGCTGCTGCTGTGGCCAAAAAGGCTCTGGAAGAAGGGCAGTCATGCTTCTGTGGAGAGCAGGTGGCTGACCTCAACCAGCACCTGCGCCAACAGCTTGCAGGTCCCTCACTGCGGTGTCTAAGGCCAGATGTCAGCAACTACCCCAGGCCAGGGACAAGCTGGGGTCCCAAGGGACTCAGGCTGCTCTGCAACTGCTGTGACAACGGACGAAGCTGGGCAGCCCAGTGTCCCTGACCAAGTGTTTAGGAACAGGGCCTGCCGGCTGGCATCGCCTCTGGTACCAAGTTCTGGTCCCTGGGCATCCAGTGCCCTTCAGTGGCCTCATTTGGGTTGTGCTGACCTCTGATCGGCAGGATGGGCGTGAGGTGGCCAAGGATGCTGCATCTGCACAGCTGCTGGAAACACTGAGTGAATCTAGGACCAGCTTAAGGTCTCCTAGGGCTGGAGCAGGTTCTGTGGTGAAGCAGTGACCCCTTCTTCCTACAGGCACCCTAATGGTAAGCAGAGCCTGTGCCAACCCCCAGCCCGCAGGCCTGGGCAGCCACTACTTATCCCAAGGAGAAGGTCTGGTGAAAGCTTCCCCTGCTGGGACAGGACCCTGTCACACCTAGGTGCTACCTTAGTTGTGAGGAACCTTGCCCTCCCCCTCTGAGCCCAGGGTCTATCCTTAGTCAATTCCCAGCTTGACAAACATCTGCCACACCCACACAGGAGCTTACTATAAATCTGTTTTTATTTGGAGAACGGGCTGAACCAATGAGCCCTTCCTCCCACCACTGGTCACTGGTTTGGCTTACATGATTCTTGTTTTCCTATACCGGTTTTATTTATATTAAAACCCTGGTTGGTAAAATAAAAAATAAAAAATTCTTACAACATTTCTATGCTTTTAAAAGAAACCAAACTTGCAAAACTTTTACTACAAAGATCCTTTACTTTAAAAAGTCTTGAAACTACATATATCTTAGCGGTATCCTGGCTTCTCTACTATTGATTCATACTGGTGGTATAAGTGAACTACAAAAATATTTATATTACATTAAAATATTGAAACTGTGGTTAAATAATTGCGATGATACTATTTACTTTCCCATGCTAAATAGTGGTGGCTATCTTAAGCAGAACAATAAAGAAGAATAGAGAAAAGAAATGAAACTGAAGGATACACCCATCTTAACAGATGTGCAAAATATCAAAGAAACACAAAAAGATTTGCAGTAAGACAAACCTCCAGAAGTCCTCAAGAACTGAAAACAAAGATAATGAAATAGCAGAATGCCAGAAAAATATTTCAAAATATTACTATTAAAAATGTTTAGTTATGTATATTCTTTGGATTCCTGATCTTTCCAAGGTTTTTATCATGAAGGGATGTTGAATTTGTTTGTCAAATGCTTCCTCAGCATCCAATGAGATGATCATGTGGTTTTCTTCTTTGAGTTTGTTTATATAGTGGATTACATTGATTGATTTCCACATACTGAACCATCCCTGCATGAAGCCTACTTGATCATGACGATCGCTTTGATGTGTTCTTGGGATGGGTTTGTGAGAATTTTATTGAGTATTTTTGCGTCGATATTTATAAGGGAAATTGGTCTAAAGTTCTCTTTCTTTGTTGTGTCTTTGTGTGGTTTAGGTATAAGAGTAATTGTGGCTTCGTAGAAGGTATTCGGTAGGGCTCCATCTGTTTCAATTTTGTGGAATAGTTTGGATAATATTGGTATGAGGTCTTCTATGAAGGTCTGATAGAATTCTGCACTAAACCCGTCTGGACCTGGGCTCTTTTTGGTTGGGAGACCTTTAATGACTGCTTCTATTTCCTTAGGAGTTATGGGGTTGTTTAACTGGTTTATCTGTTCCTGATTTAACTTCGATACCTGGTATCTGTCTAGGAAATTGTCCATTTCCTCCAGATTTTCAAATTTTGTTGAATACAGGCTTTTGTAGTAAGATCTGATGATTTTTTGAATTTCCTCTGATTCTGTAGTTATGTCTCCCTTTTCATTTCTGATTTTGTTAATTTGGACGCACTCTCTATGTCCTCTCGTTAGTCTGGCTAAGGGTTTATCTATCTTGTTGATTTTCTCAAAGAACCAACTTTTGGTCCTGTTGATTCTTTCTATGGTCCTTTTTGTTTCTACTTGGTTGATTTCAGCTCTGAGTTTGATTATTTCCTGCCTTCTTCTCCTCCTGGGTGTATTTGCTTCTTTTTGTTCTAGAGCTTTCAGGTGTGCTGTCAAGCTGCTGACATATGCTCTCTCCTGTTTCTTTTGCAGGCACTCAGCGCTATGAGTTTTCATTGTTACCACTTTTCCTCTTATCACTGCTTTCCTTGTGTCCCATAAGTTTGGGTATGTAGTGCTTTCATTTTTGTTGAATTCAAGAAGTCTTTAATTTCTTTATTTCTTCCCTGACCAAGTTATCATTGAGTAGAGAGTTCTTCAGTTTCCATGGGTACCTGGGTTTTCTGTTGTTTTTGTCGTTACTCAGGTCTAGCCTTAGTCCCTGCTGATCTGATGGGATGCACTGGATTATATCAATCTTCTCGTATCAGTTGAATCTTGTTTTGTGACTGATCATATGGTCAGTTTTGGAGAAGGTACCATGAGGTGCTGAGAAGAAGGTACATTTCCAATTCATAAGTCCCCATAGTCTTTATCAGTCTCAACAACGTTAAAAGTCCCAAGTTCAAAGTTCCCACTAAGATTCATCCAAACACTTAACTGTAATTCCCAAAGCAAGACAGGAAACCATCAGGGTCAACTCCAAACTCTGCACCTTCAAGGCTGACATCAAAGCCGTCTTCAGGTCTCCGGTTGCTTTTTCATTTTTGTTGACTGCAACAAAGTTCTTTCCTGTGGGCTGGTTCTACTCCCTGCCAGAAGATTTCCTTGACAGGAATTCCACGGATCTGGCTGGAGAATCTTGGGGTCTTCAAGGCAGCTTCAGTGTCACAGCTTCTTGATTCAAAATCTGGGACCCATACATGATCTTCTGGGCTCTTCAAAAGGGCTGGTGTCACCTCTCCAGCTCTGCCCTCTGTAGCACTCTAAGCTCAGGTTGATCTACTCCACTGCCACTGCTGTTCTTGGGGATCATCCCATGATGCTAGCATCTATAATATGCTGGGATCTTCCTCTGCAACTAGGCCTTCACCAATAGCCTTCATAGGCCCTCTTCATGGTGCCAAGCTTCAAATCCTTTGTATGACTCCTTCAGTCTTGGGCCATCAACTGCAACCGAAGCTACCCCTTCACCAGTGGCCCTCCATGGCCTTTCACAGTGTCGAACCTCAGTTGTTCTTTATGACCCCTTCATGCCTTCATATCTGGGTGACTCTTACCCATTACCAAGTCCAGCTGCAGCATGAGGTACAACCTTGGCTATCTCTGGAACAGAGCTCCTTTGTGTTCTCAGAAAAACACTCCCCAGAAGATTTCACCTCAGCGATGCTGGTCTCTTCTCAATCACTGCTAATCTCTTAGCTCCCAGCATCAGGTGTCCAGTATTCCCTTGTATTCTAGACTCTGAAGCCAGAGCCACATGGCTGAAGCTGCCATGTCCTGCTGCTTGCTGGGGTTGGAATATGGCCCCCTCCTTCTATTACATTATCACCAGCTTTCTGTTTTCCACCTTCTTCACTGCCTAAGCTTGGCTATCCTGGAACTTGCTTTGTAGACTGACTTTGAACTCAGAGATCTGCACGCCTGTCTCCTAAGCACTGGGATTAAAGGTGTGAGACACTAGGCCTGGATTTAAGTTTTTCTTCACCTAGAACTTGCTGTATTCTAGGCTGGCCCTGAACTCAGAGATCTGTTTGGCTTTTCTCCTGGAATAAAGGCTTGCACTACCATTCCTGGATGTAAATTTAGCTGGGTGGGATCTTGCCCCAGGTCACTACTCCCTTAATTGAGTTTAATATCCTTGAACACAGGATTCAGCTCCATTTCACTTCCTGGTGCCCTTTAATACGCGAACCATAGATTTTATATTTTTTTTTCTTTCTCAGCTTGCTATGCTTGTTTAAAATGCTCTTCATGAGACTTAACCAAAGAACAAAGTCTATGATGGATATTTCTGAGACTTCCTTTGTCAATGCTATTAATCTGAGTCTCTCACCTTAGTCTCAGGTAGACTCTTCTTCACCAAAATACCACAAAACCAGTCTCTGTGCCACATACTGAAATTGTTGTCCTCTGAAACCTCCTGAGCCAGGTCTGCACAGTTCAAATTACTCTCAGCAACAAAGTCTTCCACATTCCTACTAGGACGGCCCATTATATAACCCATTTAAAGCACCCCACCCCTTCCCAAATCCAAAGTCCTAGAATCCACATTCTTCCAAACAACTGGACCGTCTTGCAGGTTCAGAGGTTCAGTCCACTATGACCAAAGCAGGAACATGTCAGCACCCAGGCAGGCACGGTGCAGGAGGAACTGAGAGTTCAACATCTTCATCTGAAGGCTGCTAGCAGAATACTCACTTCCAGGCAGCAGGAATGAGAGATTTATAACCCAAACCCACAGTGACAAACCTACTCCAACAGGGCCACATCTTCTAATCCTGCCACTTGCTGGGCCGACCATATACAAACCATCACACTGATAGAGCAGAAACTTCCGAAAATATAAACATAAATGAAGGCAATGAAAAGGAAATCACCAGATAATGGCCATTTCTTATCACCAAATGTAACTTCCAGTCCTGGGACTGGGTTACATCTAATTGTGTTCTCGGCCAAAAGGATCTTCTGTGAATCCCCAAACAATCCAGGCTGTTGCCAAGACAATAAGTTGATTTCCACAAACGCCAATAAAGCTCATGGCTGAATACAACACCTACACAACTCATTGAACATGGAGATGTCAAGATGGTACCAACATAGAACCTTCACCCTTACATGCTAATCTCTTTGATACAGGAAGGCACTCTGCACGCTGCCAAATGGTAAATGTATTACCATTTCAGCCACGAACCATTTGATCTACAGTGGCGTCCTCCCTGGAAGATATACTAGAGCAATGGTGGCACAGCTTGTGGGACTGACCAACCAGTATATGAGATGGAACCCACACCTGAGAGACTAGACAGCTCATGGACTCAGCGTAAAAGGAATTACTACTGGCCTAAATGACATTCTGCTACACTCGTAGAGCAGCGTATTGCTCAGCCATCATCAGAGAAGCTTCCTCTTGCAGTGGATGGGAACAAACGCAGAGACCCACAGCCAGACAAAATGCAAGAAGTGAGAGACCTCAGAACATTCAGTCCATCCAATACCTCCCCTCGAGGAACCCTGAGGAGGAGGAAGTGGAAAGAGAGAGCCAAAAGATAGAGGACACTAAGAAAAAAGGTCTTCTCAACACAGCATGGCTTGTTTCACGTAATCCTACCGCCAATGCCGGGAGTTACACTGGAGTCCTTTTCAGAAAGTCCTGACTTAGACCAATATCCTGATGTGATTTCCCTTTGTTTTCTCAGGCAATTTTAAGAGTTTTCAGGCTCTGTATTAAGGTCTTTGGTTCACTTTGACTTGATTTTCATACTGGGGGAGAGATGTGGATCTAATCTTATTCTTCTATGTGTGGACATGCAGTTTTCCTAGCACTTTTTGTGGACGATGCTGTCTTTTCTCCAATATAAGTGCCTTTGGTCCCTTTGGCAAATTTTAGATGTTTCTTTCTGGGGCCTCTGTTCTATTCCATTGATCTACATATCTGTTTGCATACTGTTTCACACAACGAGAAAAACTACAATTGTTTTTGAAAAGGAAAAATTGTATTGAGGAGGGTGAAATAGTTTAAAATTCTCATACACCGATGGTAGATTATGTGGTTCTGATAAATATAAAATGGTGCTGCCCTTTCATAAAAGTTTGGCAAAACATTAAACATAAAGTTACATAAGTAATAATAAAAACAAAAATAAAAACATAACCAAGCAGGAGATAAAACACTGTTAGGGGGCTGGAGAGATGGCTCAGTGGTTAAGAGCACTGATTGCTCTGCCAGAGGTCCTGAGTTCAAATCCCAGCAACCACATGGTGGCTCACAACCATCTGTAATGGAATCTGATGCCCTCCTCTGGTGTGTCTGAAGACAGCTACAGATGGTGTACTTATATATAATAAATAAATAAATCTTTAAAAAAAAAAACACCGTTAGGTACTCAAAGAATTAAATTATAGAAAGGAGTTTTTTGATATAAGTATACATGAACATAATGTAGTTAATTACATTTTGCTGGCTTGAAATTTGGAGGATGGGAGAGAAATGGACTGATTTTTAAAATAGTCATGATATGGAAGCGACAAGACTCCATACTGGTTAGAAGCATGAATGAGAAGAGTAAGGATCCTCATAACTGAGCATGTTTAAAGTCAATTCCTGTCTCCCTCCTATGTTGCTCATCTCTACTCCTAAGGCATTAAGTGGGTTGGCCTACATCACAGAGTAGGCGTTCACCACTAAACAAGGTGTGAGAAATACAGGAAAAGAGATCAATGCAGAATAAATGTGGCTAACAACGCAGTCACCACTGGGTTCTGGTAACGACCAAGCCTAAAGTCACTTTCAAAGCCATCGACAGATGTTCAGCACAATCCCCCCGAGACCATCTGAGAAGCCACCAGTTCCTTTTCTTCCATCGCCTTCAAAATCAGCCACTCCTTCCCAGAACCCACAGGCGTGGCCCGGGCTGGGTCTCCCCAAGATTCTCACGCTGCAGTCAGTCTTTCCGTGGGGAACACAAAGTTTCTGTTCACATCGGATGAGCATGAGGAGGGCCTGGTGCTGTATAAAAGGTCACCGTGGGACTCACCTGGTGCATCTCTGGTCACCAGGTAAAAAATCCTAAGAGCAGAGAGGTTTATTGATCCAGAAGTTTATTCCTCAATGCCCAGATCCGAAAGGCAGAAAGCAGCTGCCAGAAACAGTGAAGACACAGAATGGATATTTTGCTGCCAATTCTCGGAGATGAGGAGCAGGGGCAGAGTAGGACTGTGAGACGCCTGGGACGGACACTAAGACAAGCATGTGATCCATCTGCCAGTCTGTGTTTCCAAGAAAGAACCAGGAGAAGCAAACACATGGTAGAAGTCCCCGGACTCTACCACTACAGTGCACATTCATCACACTGCTTATGAAGCAATGCATGACTTCTTTTACTATTGTGGTAAATCATGTTTTCTTTTCATGTTGTTCTATAACAAAGGAAGATTTGGTCCATAGGGCTTATATTCTCCTGCACCTTTGTAGTCACCTCCTGTTAAATTAACTACTTTTAAACTTTAACTACCCTGTACCCTGACAAGTAAAATAAAAGCAACAAAACCGAAAGACCACCGTATGAAAATGAATCAATACAATGTTCCTAAGTCGGAGAGATCAGCAGTTTTGTTCAGTAATTACACAGCACAATCTCCAACTATTTTGTTTCTATAAAACTTGCTGGTGGTGTATTATGTTCATTCAACGCATAAATGACATTTTGGACAATAATTTTTGTTTAAAATCCTTTACTAATAAAGTATCCACATGAGCACTATTCAGAGTTAACTTTCAATCATGCACGAAAGAATGCCATTTCCAATAGTTTTTAAAGTTCTTCAGAATTGCTTTTTCTGAACAGAAAGAAACGTCTCCAGCCTCACTTCCCTCTACAGCTACACTGACAGCCTTGCTCTGAGAGCGGCTGGCACAGGGTACACCCCGGTCGGGGACATTAGAGGCAGCCTGGGGGTCACTCTCAAGCCCAGGCTGCTCCAGCTCTCAGCGTCAGGCCCCCGGCCCCACGCTGACCTCCAGGAAGGCTGGGTCGCGAGGAGGGCCTTGCAAGGCTGGGGTGCCCTCCTCAGCCAGTGTGAGGCGAGCACCATCACCCTGGGACCGGGATCGGTGCAGCCACCGCCCCTGCCCGGTGCCAGACCCCAAAGCACAAGACTGGGAGCTGCGGGTCCCGGCCACCGACCATGCCCCTTCCCGGACCCGAGGGGCTGCCCTACCTGCGCTGGAAGTCACGGCTCGGAGGTCTGCGGAGGAAAACGCAAGCAGAGACTTGGTGTGGTGCAGCCTCCTCGGTCCTTCTGCCCCCTCCCCGCGGCGGTCGGACTCCGCTCCCCTCCCCCGCTCCCCTCCCCCGGCCGCTCCCGCCCCGCGGAGGACTTAAGCCCCGCCCCGCTCCTTCCGGTCTCACGGGGCGCTTTAGAGACCCGGGTGTAGCCAAGTCCGCAGTCTTCACTGAGCAAATGTGCAGCTCAAACAGGAGAAGGACGGGTCCGGGCTGTTACAGTGCCTGCCTGCCTGCCTGCCTCTGTGTTCTGCAATCTCTTGTCTATGTTTTTATTAGTGGCATCTTACTGAGGTTTCGTAAGAACTGAAATTCTTCCACTGTCCTTGCACAGGTTGCGTATCTCTCACGCCTCATTTCCACAGATTCGGATGAGCATTTTGAATCAAAGGCCCAGCTGCACTGCTAGCATAGTTAGCTTTAAAGGGGGAATAAGCCGCAGGAAATGAACCTTGGTGTGAACGAAATTTAATAATAATGCATACTAGAAAAACTAAGAGATGGAGCATGAAATAATCTGTCACCAAGTACAGAAGAAAATACTTCTTTGGACTCAACATCAACAAAAGAAGTAAAAGCTTTCATTATGACAGAGGCTTTCTTATATTCCTCTATCATTTTATCCTGAAATTCTTCCTATCTGTAATTGTTCATTGGAAAAATCATAGTCTCTTTTTAAAACTCAATTTCGGTATTCCTCTGTTACTCCTCAGTCGCTTCTATATAAATTTGTGTTCTTTTTCATTGACTCCGTATGCCTCATATACCACTTCTTCTGGATTCTCGTTTCTCTTTCTGCATATTTCTTCTGTGCGGTGAACAAGCAGCCCTTTGAAAGCAGAAAGTTCTCATTTTTTCAAATGTGGTTACCAAGCCAAGGATGTATTCTTAAATGAATATTTGTCAATAATTGCCTAAGACCACTGAATATGCACACTAAAGATTATACCAAAAAATGTGAATTAATGCTAAGAAGAATAACTAAATAAGATGAAAAAAATCTAGATTTAATCTAACTGGTATCCGTTCATGCAACAAATATGGAGTCTACGAGACGTCACACTTTGCAGTGATTTCTGGGTATAAACTGATGATCAAAGCCAGGACATAGTTTACACCCTGATAATTTTATGCTTAATGAATAAAAATCAATGATGAGCAGACAGATAGGAAAAAGAACATTCCAGAAAGAAGGAAAGCATGATTCAGTGTCTTTTAATATGAAGGAGCTTAACCGTAGTGAACAAGATCAGTAAAGGTTAAGATGGAGTCGATAAATATAAAGTCCTCGAGAAAAGGCAAGAAGTTGGTAAAGTTTATTTAAGTCAGAGAAGTTCTGCATTATACTAGCAGAGAACATTTATGAAACTTATACTATCTGCCAAATATTGACCTGTTTTATAGTAAACATTTAAGACGGATTGTATTATTTGCACCTAGGGGTAAGGCACAGATAGGTTAAACGATCCCAACATCATATGGAGGTTACGTTTCCAAGCTGAGATTAAACCTAAGTAAGTAATATACAATGGGAACTACAATAAAAACACCGTAAAAATCTAAAAGGCACGCTTTTAACAAAATACATTCATTGGCTCTAGATATTTGACACCATTTAAATAATAAACCATGCAAAGAGCTTCAAGAAAATAGTACACGGGATAGAAATATTACCATTGTAAACCCGTGCCTTAGCAGTGGTGACCGGGGCGCCTTTGGTACGCGATGCTGCCCAGGCACAGAGAGAAAGGGAGGAAAAGTAGATGCTTTGAATGCTGTTTTGTGGAGCACACTTACAGTTTTGGTCAAAGGCTTCGTTTCTCTAGGCTTCAATTTCCTATTTCATACATGGGTGTAATAATAACATCTCTCTCACAAGACTACCATGACTAAAAGAGACCATACATGTAAAGACGGGCTTGCCATGCCGTGTCGGGAATGGACATCTTAGTGACTGAAAGAGAGAAAGTATGAACAACCAGGAAACACAGAGCCCAGGTGCAACTGATCAATAATAAATGAATGATAGAAGGAAAGTTTATTTTCCTCTTCTTTGTACTATTGATCCCTCAGTCTTACTCAGTTCTTACTGTTAGAAACTAAACTTTGAAGCTAGGTGTGGGGACACATGCCATTAATCCCAGCACTTGGAAGGTAGAGGCAGGGGAATCACTGTGAGTTGGAGGCCAACCTGGTCTACATACCAAGTTCTAGACTACGTAGGGCTACGTAGAGAGACCCTGCCTCAAAGGAGGGGAAAAGAAAAGAAGAAAAGTAAAGAAAGTAAGCATTGAGATAATTTCCTTTGTCAGCTTCTCTGATGTGTGCATGTGAGTGTGTGTGTCTGTGTGTGTGTGTAAGTGTATGTGTGTGTGTGTCTGTGTGTGTGTCTGTGTGTGTGTCTGTGTGTATGTGTGTGAGTGTGTGTGTCTGTGTGTGTGTCTGTGTATATGTGTGTGAGTGTGTGTGTGTCTGTGTGTGTGTCTGTGTGTATGTGTGTGAGTGTGTGTGTCTGTGTGTGTGTCTGTGTGTATGTGTGTGAGTGTGTGTGTGTCTGTGTGTGTGTAAGTGTGTGTGTGTCTGTGTGTGTGAGTGTGTGTGTCTGCCTGTGTGTGTGTATATGTCTGTGTGTGTGAGTGTCTGTGTGTGTGTCTATGTATCTCTCTGTGTGTGAGTGTCTGTGTGTGTGTCTGTGTGTGTGTGAGTGTGTGTCTGTGTGTGTGTCTGTGTGTGTGAGTATGTGTGTGAGTGTGTGTAAGTATGTGTGGGTGTGTGTGTGGGTGTGTGTGTCTGTGTGTGAGTGTGTGTCTGTGTGTGTGTCTGTGTGTGAGTGTGTGTCTGTGTGTGTGTCTATGTGTGAGTGTGTGTGTCTGTATGCGTGAGTGTGTGTGTGAGTGTGTGTCTGTGTGTAAGTGTATGCATGTGTGAGTGTGTGTGTGTGTGAGTGTGTGTGTCTGTGTGTGTGTCTGTGTGTATGTGTGTGAGTGTGTCTGTGTGTGTGAGTGTGTGTCTGTGTGTGAGTGTGTGTATGTGTGTGAGTGTGTGTGAGTGTGTGAGTGTGTGAGTGTGTGTGTCTGTGTGTATGTGTGTGAGTGTGTGTCTATAACTCATATAGTGTATGACAGTGTATTTTAGGAGTGAGTGAGTAGATGGATGGATTAAAACCTAGGAAGAGCTGGGCATGATTTTACCTGTAATCTCACTAAGAAAACCCAGTCAGGAACATCATGAATCTGAGGCTAGTCGCTTCTGCATAACAAAAACCTGTCTGAAAAAAGACAAATATATTTTTCTTCTCTTCATAGAATATACTAAGCTTGTTTATGTTCAACCTTCAAAATATAATAAGCACATTCACTTATCCTCACCTTTGCTGCTTA
This sequence comes from Rattus norvegicus, assembly GCF_021556685.1. Classification (NCBI taxonomy): domain Eukaryota; kingdom Metazoa; phylum Chordata; class Mammalia; order Rodentia; family Muridae; genus Rattus; species Rattus norvegicus. The sequence continues at coordinate 156,634 of NC_141553.1, read as the reverse complement.
TCGTCTAAGCCAGGGGTAGGAGTTATTTTTCTGTAAAGAGCCATATAGTAAATATTTTCAGATGCTTTTGAGATTTACACAATCTGTCTGCAACTGAATTCTACTTTTATAAATCAGAAATAGCCATAGAGCACAGAAAATCGCATTTTAAGTGACTGTGTGTGGAGGGGTTCTAGTAAAAGTTTATCTACAGAAACAGGAGACAGGATTGGGCCTGTGGTTTATAATTCACCAACTCCTGATCTAGGCTGAATTACCACCGTCTCTTGGACAAACGATGCGTGGGAATCATTGTTTGTGACTATTATTATTATTTCTGCCTTGACAACTTAGTTTTATCAATTGAATTGGAATTTCAATTATCTTTTTAATTCTACTCAAACCTTAAAAGTTCTTGAGACGTTTAAGCTATATATTCTGATTTGAATTTGTATCCGTCAAAAGGTATTTAAAATTATTAAAATAAAAGGATTAGATAAATCTAGAACAGTTTATTTGATTGAGGAGCAATTCGCGAATCTGGCAGCCCTGAGGATCAAGAAAGGTTCAGAGAGCTCCACCCACACCACACGGGCAAACGATATTTACAAATAAAACGTGAAAACAATGGACAAAGTTAGCATGTTTGGTTATAGCCTGAGGTCCGTGTTATTCAGGGATTTTCTGAGCAGTTTGCAGCCTGTAGTTGACTGAGCCTTGGCTGGCAGGAGAGAGTGAAATGACTACAGTCGTCCCCCTTTATCTCCAAAAGACGCACTCCAAGCCTCCCGTGGATGTCAGATACTCCGTGTAGTTTCTATGTATGTTCAGAACTGTACATATCTGTCACATTTGTCACCGTTGTAACAGCAGCAACCTGAGGGGAAGAGTTTTTAAAAAGAAAAGATTCACTTTGGCCCAAAGTTTCAAAGGTTTCAGTACATGGTTGTCTGGAAACAATGTTTTGGGCCTAAAACAACGCAGATTATTGTGTATACAGCGGGGACCGTGCACTTCATACTGGCCAAGAAGGACAGAGAGGGAGACCAAGCTGGGGTCAAGATCTATCCTTTAAAGCAACAGCCTTGGTGCCCAACTCCCGCCAACTTGGCACCGTTTTACCCAATTACTTGACTTCCCAGTTAAACGTTGTCTTCAAATTTTGAATCTTTGAAGCCAATGATTAGGTCAGAACTTCCATGATATAATTGTCTACGAAAATAATCTCACAGACAAGTCAGAGTTATGCTTTACTAGCTTCTAAGCACCTCTCAATCAAATCAAATAGATAATTAATATTAATCAAATGTATCCGTAAAATAGAACAATTAAAACAATACGAAGAATGAAAATTACTTAAAACTTACGAATTGCTCATTTTTAGGATTTTAAGTGTAATACTTTTTGGATAGCTGTGGCTGAAGCTGTGGAGAGACTGGATTAGGGAGGGCTTTTGTGTTAATGAATAGGTTACAGTGTGTTCACACATCAAGTTAATACATAGACAACTCTCGGCCAAATTAACACACACAGCAGCTTTTGGGTCAACTTCTCAGCTTTGAAAATTGATCAAAAGCCTAGACATCCTGTCACCATCATAGTGACTGGTTTGGTCTCGGTATAGAATCCAAAAGTCACAATGAATTGGATACTTTTTTACGTGTTCTTTATACCATTTGTTATTCTATGATGAAACCACTTAATGTTCAAAGGACATTGGTGCATAACATGCACTAGTGAACAGCGGTGACACGATTGCTTCAAACTTCTGAGAAGAGACCCGTACCAGGCAGGCTGCTGGGATAGCGCCTAGGAGGCCACACTGAGAAACCAAAATGTGCTCTGTAACGAAAACGAGACTTTTCATGAAATGGACTCACTAAAGAAAATCAATTCAAAGTTCAGATAATAAAAATAGTTCAGCAGTGTTCAAATGTAATTGTTTATGGTTTTGGCTCGGGTCATAGTAGCAATCAAGGATCATAGTTCACTGTGATGTGACCTGACTTAAAGAAGTAACCATTTCCGTTGCAAACAAAGCTGCGATGATGAGTCGTAGTAATCTGAAGACTCAAAAGGAACAGAAAGAATTGGAAAATGTTGGAAAAAGGCACACTTGTCATCCACCACTCAAGACACCAGTAAATAAATTGCTAACTTCAAACATATAGATCATGTTTGCTTCACCATATGGAATTCCTTCTGTGTATTTATTTGTTGGCTGTGCCAGACAAACCGCAGAATTGAATATCCATTTAAAGATTAGTTTAGTTCTGTTTAGTTGCGAACATAAGCCCCTAACATGGGCAAGGGAAGATCTAAAGCCTTGTGTTACTTTATTCAATATATATGTCTACTGTGCATAAATGGCTACATCTGTCCAATGTCCTTGGAAGTCTAATTGATTTGGCTATAAAATACAAAATATTCCAAGAGTGAGCCACCAGGAAACTTTCTTGAACCCTACTTGGAATAACTCTTCTGGAAAACTTTTTAAGCCATTTTGTGTTATCTTAACAATTTCTAAACTGTCGGCCTGGTTTAAAATGAAATTCTGCCAAATCATTTTGGGATTTAAGTAATTTGTGATTTGTAATTAAGTAATTTGGATTTGCAAATTCAAGTTCAAGTTTTATCAGTGAGTTAGTTTCTTTATTGGAGTTCTGCGAATTATACCTAGACCAAGATATGTCATAAAAGTTAATATCTATATCTACAATATATAAAATCTATAATATCTATATAATATCTATAAAGTTATTATCTATATCTCCTATACCAAGATATAGTATAAAAGTAATAGAAACCTGTAGATTTCCATCCTTTCATGAATCTTCTCTTTCTTTTTTTATAAGCAAGATGAATTTAATGCCAGCCATAAAACCAAAGTTTAAAGTTCAATGATTATAATCTTCTAAGCATAATACGGAACAAAGAGCCAAAGTACCATCACACTATCACTGATTGTAAGAGATGGTTTAATTTCTTTGACTCTTTAGGAACATTAAAAACTCATTTTATTAAAAACACAGGGGTTGGGGATTTAGCTCAGTGGTAGAGCACTTGCCTAGCAAGCGCAAGGCCCTGGGTTCGGTCCCCAGCTCCGAAAAAAAAAAAGAAAAGAAAAGAAAAAAGGAAAAAAGGAAAAACACAGCAACAGAGTTGAAGGGATGGCTCAGTGGTTAACAGCGCTGGCTGCTCTTCCAGACATCCTGGGTTTAATTCCCAGCAACCACATGGAGACTTACAGCCGTCTGTGACATCAGGTCCAGGGGATCCAGTGCCCTCTTCTGGATTCCTCAGACACTGAATGAGCAAAATACACAGACATACATGCAGGCGAAATACCCACACACATAACATACACAGACATACATGCAGGCGAAATACCCACATACATAACATACACAGACATACATGCAGATGAAATACCCATACACATAACATACACAGACATACATGCAGGCGAAATACCCATACATATAACATACACAGACATACATGCAGGCGAAATACCCACACACATAACATAAAATTAAGTTTAAATTTTTTTCAATACAATGATAGCAATTTTATGATGCCTTCAATGCAATCATTGTATCTCAGCAATTATCTGAAGTTTTTAAGAGAAAATGAAAATGTTCAAATTTGCCATCATTTTTACAAATAATGATGGATTAGTTGTCAGCAGTCAAGCTTAAGCATCAAAGAAAATTCTGGAATTCTTGTGAAATACTTGCCTCAAAAAACGAAAAACAAAAAACCTCCAAATGATATAGTTTATGAACATCGGATGTTTTTATAATAATTTACTAAAATTTTATGTGTTTTTATAAAATAAATACTACATCTAGTAGGAAACCAGCTCCTCCTGCGGTGGACAAACTCCATCCTTGCCTGGCGTTGTCCTTTGCTCCTCTGCCTCTGCCACAGCAGTGATGAAGAGTTGTTGAAGAATATCCTCATCTAAAGTTTCACCAATAAAGACCAGCAGACTCGCTGTCTCCGCACCCTCCTTCCAGCTCCCTCCGCTCTCTCCATGGATGCCCTGCACAGCCATTCGCTGTGTTTGTCTTTGATAGACACCAGTGCCTTTAGCCGAATGACCTCCATGCAGCTGCCATCCCTGTTTTTCACATTCTTTTCCCCAGGATAATCCATGCAGCTGCCATCCCTGTTTTTCACATTCTTTTCCCCAGGATAATACATTTCCGCCCTCCTCCTCGGCACCTCCTGGCCCTTCAGCTGTGACTGTAACAACTCTCTGATCGAGGTGAGGTGCTGGCGACACACGCTGGAGTTTGTTCTGCAAACTTACACCGGAGAGATCATCATAGGCACGAAGATCTAATATATTTGAGAGATGAACTCTTGATCTTTGAGTTTATAAAACGTTTCCCAGTCCATTTATTGATCTGATAGTTGTCCTTAATTTGTTTAGCTCCTCTTCTGAAACCAAGTCTGTTTTATTGACGAGAATCGTGTCTGCCAAAGCAACTCGCCTGGTAGCTTCATTGACAAGGCCATCGGGTCTTTCTTCAGTTAAATGTTTTAATCCGTATTTTGAGTCTACGAGAGTTATGATACCATCAAGATAAACATCACTCCCTAACTCAGCATCTGTAGGGAGTGGCGCGGCGAAGTAAAGATGGCGCCGACAGCCAGCCCCGTCCGAATGTGAATAACTTACCGCGCATGCGCAGACTTGCCCCCTTGTCAGGGCAGCTGTATGATAATGAGGTGCATTTGGCGCCCTCCTGTGGTGAACAACAGTACTGCGCATGCCTGGGGTTTTGCACCTGACGTCAGTCTGGCTGGGGCGGTACTATGCTAATGAAAGTTCATGCCGCGCCAATCTCTGGAGGACGAGTAGCTGGGATGACAGTGGGGTGACTCGTGCCCCACCAATCCCTGAAAGAATATTAGCATACTGTTGTGTATATAAGGCGAGCGGCTTTGCAGCTCGCTCGGCGCGGTAACACTTGGAGCTGTGACACTTAGGGCTGGCTGCTGCCGCCGCTGCCTCCCTGTATCAAGAATGAAGGTGTCCTGCAGTAAAGGCTGTTGAGAAGAATCCAACCGTGTTGCGTCTTCCTTGCCGGCCGAGGTGGGCGTGACAAGCATCTGCCCAAAACATGCACCAGGATCTGCTAGCCCAGTGGTCTCTAAGGAATCAAACTTGCCCTTCTTCTGCGTCAGGGTCTCCACAGCCCCAAGGCCACCGTCCTTGAGTGAACAGCAGAGGCAACCGTTTCTAAGTCCCAGCCATTCCTCACAGAGTTCTCCACCTTGACTGACAGCTAAGGATTTCTCTGCTGCACTCCCTTCTCCGAATTCATATACAATCACTGCTACTTTTCTATTATGTTGTTCTGTCAAAATGTAGTTCAGAAGTGTTGGCTTTCCAGCTCCTAAATACTCGGTGAAAATTGTAACTGGAATCCTAATGATGAGGTCAAGATTTTCCTCTTCTTCTTGGTGGTTGGTCTCAATGGGGACCAATTCCAGACAATCCTCCACGTACTCTTCTTCCACCTCCACGGTTTTCATAGCAGGTAACAAGCTGCCCGCAGTCACACTCGTGAATTTTCTTAAAGATTAAGCATATTAGGATTATATGAGTCAAGAACTAACTAGAACTACAGTAAAAAAAAAAAAATTAAGCACTATATATGATAAAATAAAGTGGTCATTGTCTTAGTCAGGGTTTCTATTCCTGCACAAACTTCATGACCAAGAAGCAAGTTGGGGAGGAAAGGGTTTATTCAGCTTACACCTCCACATGGCTGTTCATCACCAAAGGAAGTCAGGACTGGAACTCAAGCAGGTCAGGAAGCAGGAGCTGATGCAGAGGCCATGGAGGGATGTTTCTTACTGGCTTGCTTCCCCTGGCTTGCTCAGCTTGATTTCTTATAGAACCCAAGACCACCAGCCCAGGGACATCACCACCTATAATGGGTTGGGTCTTCCCCTCTTGATCACTAATTGAGAAAACGCCTTACAGCTGGGTCTCATGGAGGCATTTCCTCAAGGGAGGCTCCTTTCTCTGAGGTAACTCCAGCTTCAATTTTTATTTTGCATATCATTTTCATGTTTTTTAAATAAAAGACCATCTTATATAGGGTTATTGTTACAGTTCGAATATAAAATGTCCACTTCAAGCTAAACTGTTTAAACACTTGGTTCACAGCTGGAGAAGTTGTCGAACCCGTGATCTATAGCAGACATAGGCTGCTAGGGATGGGATCTCAGAGTCTTCACCCTGTCCATTCCCATCCTGGCTTCTGTCTAATCTGCTAAAAAGTGATGAGTGTTGCTTCCTGCTTCTGCTACTAGGACTGAGCTGCCTCAGCCATCACTGTCTTCCTTGCTACATTGTAATATCTCTTGAAACTCTAGGCCGAATGAAATCCTCTCTCCCGTAAGTTGATTTTGTTAGATATTTTGCTACAGACATGAGAAAAGCCCAACTAATTCAATTACTTCTGCTTTTTTCCCATTCCATTTGCATGAAGTATTTATTCTCTCCCTCTCACTTTCAGTCCACATGTCTATTTCGAAATACATATATTTGATTTTATATCACATCTTCCTACATTTTACCTACTGTGTTAAAATAGTGGTTTTAATTTGATCTTAAAAACAGGACTATACTAAAGATATAAATTATTTACATGGCATATTAACAACACTGGAGGTTCAAATTTTGCATGTAAAATTGCAAGTAAATGTAAATCAATTAGTTTTATTATACCTTTTCAGATTTCTTTGGTTTCCTTCTGTTATCTCCTTGCTCTTTTTGAGGCAGTCTCACTCTGTAACCTCAGCTGGCCTAGAAATCTGTGTGTAGCTCTTGCTGGCTCAAACATACCTCACTTCCGCTCCAGCTTTCCGAGGGGTGAAGCATAAGCATGAACCTCCATGCCTGGCTGAACACTTCCTGTAGGACAGCCCTAGTGAAGATATATTCCCTCATATTTTGCTTATCTGGAAATATCATTTCTTCATATCAATTTGGAGGGATATAGGAATCGTTAGCACGATTACCCCTTCGTTACTATAAACATCTCTGCTACCTGTGGGGATTCCGCTGAGAAATCTGTGCTCATACCATTTGGGGACATCATTTATGAAGTATTCTTTGGCTTCTCTTTAGATTTTAATTAATATATTATTCATTTTTAATATATATGTTTAAAATTATTTCAATCTTTAGAAGATTTTCTAAAAGAAAAAAACCGTAGCCCCTGGGTGAGGTGGTGGCGGGGGGCGGGGGCGGGGGCGGCGGGGACGGCGGGGGGGGGGAGGGAGGCGGGGGAAAGCGGGGGGGGGGGCGGGGGAGCGGGGACAGGGCACCGGCAGGGCCGGCGGGGGCGTCGGGGGCGGTGTGGGGAGGGGAGGGCGGCGGGGGGGGTAGGGGCGGGGGGCGGCGTGGGGGTAGGGGAGGGCGGCGGGTGGGGTAGGGGAGGGCGGCGGGTGGGGTAGGGGAGGGCGGCGGGTGGGGTAGGGGAGGGCGGCGGGGGGGTAGGGGAGGGCGGCGGGGGGATAGGGGAGGGCGGCGGGGGGGGGGGGGAGGGCGGCGTGGGGGGCGGTAGGGGAGGGCGGCGGGTGGGGTAGGGGAGGGCGGCGGGTGGGGTAGGGGAGGGCGGCGGGGGGGTAGGGGAGGGCGGCGGGGGGGTAGGGGAGGGCGGCGGGGGGGGGGGGGAGGGCGGCCGCGGGGGGCGGTAGGGGAGGGCGGCGGGGGGGGGTAGGGGAGGGCGGCCGCGGGGGGCGGTAGGGGAGGGCGGCGTGGGGGTAGGGGAGGGCGGCGGGGGGGGGGAGGGGGCGGCCGCGGGCGGTAGGGGAGGGCGGCAGGGTCTAGCAGAGCCGGTGCTTCGGCGCATCTCAGACAGAAGAAACCATGTAACTCAGTCACTGGGAAGACTCTGGTCCAGGTGAAGATGGAGGCGGGAGGAGCATGGTCTGGGCACGATTTATGCAGAGAGAAGAAGCTCTCGTCTCCTGCTTCAGCCATCACCGCGTTGCTGTGTTCTTGCTTTCGTTCTTCGGATATTCATTGCTCCGTGAGTCAGGAAAATCAGTATTTCCAGGAAGTGGGCCCTAAACGCTTTTACCACGTCAGTTGACCTGGCCTGCAGAGCAGCATCCACCTGCTTCCCAGCGCAGAGGAAGCCACTCTTTGTCTTGGGGCACAAGACACTGTTTCTGGCCTCCCATACTGGGCCTCTTAGTCCGTGGCGTCGTGGGGATTGGCTGAGTTTGCGATGTGTTCTGTGCTCTTCTGCGTCCGCGGTGTTTGCCTTGGGAACCGCTGCGCTTCCCTAACAGGTGGCTGGACTGGGGCTTGCGGGGTGTGCGCAGCCTGCGGGGTCCGGAGGCTGGCGCTGTGTGTCGGGAGGAGCTGGTGGCGGAGCCGTCTTCGGTCTCTGCGCTTCGGCGGGCAATGTTTCCGGAACGAGCCTGGATTCATCGGGTCTCCGCTATGGTTACGAGGCTGCCATTCTGATGACCGCGTCTGTGCAGTTTGCTGGTGGGGTTGTCGTCTTCTTCGGACTTACGGTGTCACCGGAAGAAATTGGTCTCCCATCGAGGCAGAGCTTGGAAGAAGATTCACGGAGGCCACTCACTAATGGTGCCGAGAATGAGGGTAACCGTGAGCCTCAGTCCAGGAGGACAGGGCTGTCATCCAAGTGAAGGCGCTAAGTTTTCTTCATGCTTGATGCCGTCCTGGAGTCAACCATACTCACTGGCCCACATGCCTGCCTGAAGCTACTGAATTACTCCTTTTTCTTCCGGTTGCCCTTTTACCTGAGTAACAACTTCGTGTGGACGAAAGCCAAAGCTGACAAATTGTCCATTTGGTACCATGTTGGAGGCCACCTGTGCTGGGCCTCAGCCCGTTCCTGGCATTGGGTCCCTTGTTGGGTGTAGACGCTCTCCAAAAATGTCCATCAGTGACCTTTACAGGGCGGTTTTGTTTTGTTTTGTTTTGTTTTGTTTTGTTGTTTTTTGTTTTTTGTTCTTGGTGGACCATCCAACCTAGTTAGCTCTGCTATTTCTGCAGACTTGGGTCACCGAGAGCTGATCCAAGGACGCAGTGGTGCTCTGGCGACTGTCACAGGAACCATCGACGGAACAGGGAGAATTGGTGCTGTCATGGGCCAGGATTTGGTGTCTTTGATCCAGGACAACTTGGGATGGATGTAGGTTTTCTACCTTTTTGTTCTCATGATAAGTCATTCAATTCTGTTGATCTCACCATGAATAGTGAAGGAACTATTCTCTCTCGTGCAAAGGACACAAGCTCACGTACTTAAGAGAGACGGACTGGAAACTTCTGAGGGCCCAGCGGTCTTCAGTTCCCTCCTGTGCAGTTATCTGAACACTAATGGAGCCTCAGCTTGCCAGGCCTCCTGCCACACTGCCAGCTGCCCCAGACACTGGCAAGCAAGGGGCGCATTGTTTTTGCACACTACAGCAGTTACGGAAGGTTTTTATTACATTTGTGGGTGTACTGAAAGGAAAACGACCCTGCCAGCATCTGTGTTGGGTTTGTCAGCTAATCCCTCTAACCTTAAACGCCAGTTCTGGTCCTGGACCCCTGTTCTTCAGCCTTAAGAGCTAAGTGAGCAGGAGGCAGGATCGTGCACGTTTGTACGGACGAGAAGACGGTGGTGCAATGCTCCGACACCACGTTTGCAGAGAGCGGATCACATTTCAGAGCAGAGCTGGGTTCAGACGATGCTTCGGGCCTGCCCAGGACAGAGCGCACCTCACCGAAGTGGGCAGACGGCGGGGTCACTCTGTGGCCTCCGGGAGTCCCCGTCCTCTCTGGAATGGCAGTTTGCTTGTTCTCCTCCGACTTCACTCTCATTTGACTCCTCGGAGCAGTCTTGCGTCCGTCCGTGATGATTAAGTTATTTCAGGCATTCAGTATGGAGCTTCAACCCCGGATTCAGTCTGGGAACAGCAAGGCCTTGTTGGTCTCTGCCGCAGGCGCAGCCGGGTTCCTGAGTTACCTCAGCGGAAGACCAGGCTTAGGGAGAAGCCAGAGGCGTCCCAGGGCTGTGACCTGTGCAAACAGAACCATCTTAGAGGATTAAGGCCTGAGGCCTGCCCTTTTAGAAGATTTAAAGGCATTTCTACTAAGGATGCTGAGTCAGTTTTAACAAATAAAACTTTGCACCACCTCATTTCTGAGCAGCCAATCAGACTGTTCTGCATGGACACACAAAGCACTGTACACTTCGGGGAACCTCCTATCATACTGACTTCTAAAGCCGTCTCTTCAGGTGAATGTGGACAGGGCCTTCCAGGATCAACGCCAGCTGGCATGTAAGCTGAGTTAAATAAACCTTGCATGCCTACAGGATTGACTGTGCTTAAGTAAATAAGAAAAGGAGCTAGAGCCATACCCTTCCTTCACTCTGGCAAAGTCGAATGCCATCTGTCTGTAGGAGAAAGCCTTCTCATTTAAGTATCTACTATAACGTCGTATGAACGTGGACATATCATAACCTGGGGAGAGGGAGAGGAGACGAGTCATGAACACAGCGCTTTCCACTGGACTTTTCATACGAGTTTCTACAGCTCTTTTCTTTTTTCTTTTTTCTTTTCTCTTATTGGATGTTTTCTTTATTTACATTTCAAATGTAAATGTTATCCCCATTCCCCATTTCCCCTCCACAAACCCTTTATCCTGACTCCCCTCCCCCTGCTTCGATGAGGGTGCTCCCCTACCCACCCACCCCCTCCCACCTCACCACCCTGACATTCCACTACCCTGGAGCACTGAGCCTTCCCAAGACCAAAGGTTCCATCCTCTGCTACATATGCAGCTGGAGCCATGAGCACCTCCTGTGTACTCTTTGGTGGGTTCAGTCCCTGGGAGCTCTGGTTGGTTGGTACTGTTGTTCTTATGAGGTTGCAAACCCCTTCAGCTCCTCTAACTCCTCCACTGGGGACCCTGTTCTCTTCAAAATAGACAGGGATTGTCACGGTTGCCTCTAAGATGAAGCTTGCCAGGTTGCAGAAAGCAACCTACTTACAAGCCAAGATTCTTCCACATGGGCCGCTCTGGCCATTCAGTGTGGCGAATAGACTGTCCAGCATGGGATGTGTTTTGATTTTTTTTTCCTTGCATTTGTAATTACTGTTACACACAGCAGCCTGTTTCATGGGTAACACATGCAGCCATCCAATATGGGGCTATCTGGCTTTACATGTATGTGATAGTAAGCAAATACAACGAATGAGCCAGAGGTTATGGCTCCAGCTGCATCAACCTACAAAAACATTCCTTTAAGAGGGGGATTTTCTTTAATTTGGTTGATGACTTCTACTCCCTCATCTCCCGGATCTTTATAAACAAACTGTGAGACAGATTAACCCAAGGTTCACTTTCCAAAGTGAACACTCTGAGTGACAAAATAAAATTGATATATATTTTATATGAAAAAAAAGAAGATTGTGGATTGTATGTCTTCAAGATTATGGATTCTATATGAATCAATACTTCAAGGTCATTCTGTACATACGTTTTAAATTATGTAAACAAATCAGTTTTAAGTTAGTCTAGGGATCCAGGGATGCAGTGTGTGTGTGTGTATGTGTGTGTGTGTGTGTGTGTGTGTGTGTGTGTCTGTGTGTGTCTGTGTGTGTCTGTGTGTGTGTGAGAGAGAGAGAGAAAGAGAGAGAGAGAGAGAGAGAGAGAGAGAGAGAGAGAGAGAGAGAGGACACATTGTATGGCTTTTGTTTTTCTTTTTTTTCTTAGTCATAACCAATTTTATTCACGTAGAATTCTGTTCTATTACACCAAGGCTCTAATTTATTATGATTACATATCTAGATAAAAGCAAATACAACAACCATTAGAATTAGGAATAGAGTTGTCTAGATTTTTGTTTCCTATAAATTCTTTTAAATTTTAAAATTCATTTGAATAATATTAAATGGCTTTCTTGTTCCTCCCTTATGTTCTTTCCTTTATTTTTTATTGGATATTTTTATTTACATTTCAAATGTTATTCCCTTTTCTGGTTTCCCATCCATAAGCCCCCTTACCCCATCCCTCTCCCCCTTCTTCTATAAGGGTGTTTCCCCTCCGCATCCTCCCCCCTTTCCACCCCCCACATTCCCCTGCACTGGGGGTGGCAGCCTTGGCAGGACAAAGGGCTTCTTCTCCCATTGGTACCCAACAAGGCCATCCTCTGCTACCTATGCAACTGGAGCCATGGGTCAGTCCATGTATAGTCTTTGGGTAGTGGTTTAGTCCCTGGGAGCTCTGGTTGGTTGGCATTGTTGTTCTTATGGGGTTGCAAACCCCTTCAGCTCCTTAAATCTTTTCTCTAACTCCTCCAATGGGGACCTGGATCTCAACTCAATGGTTTGCTGCTAGCATTTGCCTCTGTATTTGTCGTGCTCTGGCAGAGCCTCTCGGAGAACAGCTACATCCGGTTCCTGTCGGCCTGCACTTCTTTGCTTCATCCATCTTATCTAGTTTGGTGGCTGTATATGTATGGGCCACATGTGGGGCAGGCTCTGAATGGTCATTCCTTCAGTCTCTGCTCTAAACTTTGCCTCCATATCCCCTCCTATGGATATTTTTGTTCCCCCTATTAAGAAGAACTGAAGCATCCACACTTTGGTTATCCTCCTTCTTCAGTTTCATGTGATACGTGGATTGCATCTTGGGTAAATCGAGCTTTTGGACTAATGTCCACAAAATTGTGGCTTCTTCACAGCTTTCTACTCAATGACCACTGGGTCAAAGAAGAGATAAAGAAACTAAAGACATTCTAGAAGTCGATGAAAATGAAGGTATAGCACATACAAACTAATGGGACACAAGAAAAGCAGTGCTAAGAGGAAAGTTCACATCACGAAGTGCTTTCCTAAAGAAACTGGAGAGATCCCATACTAGCGAGTCACAGCACACCTGAAAGCTCTAGAATAAAAGGAAGCAAGCACACACTACAGGAGTCAACCACAGGAAATAATCAAACTCAGGCTGAAATTAATCAATCAGAAACGAAGAGAACAATACAAAGATCAACAAATAAAAGAACTGGTTCTTTGAGAAAATCAGCAAGACAAGACAAACCCTTGACAAATAACATAAAAGGCAGAGAGTATCCAAATGAACAAAATCAGAAATTAAAAAGGAGACCGAACAATGGACATTGAGGAAATTCAAAGAATCGTCAGTTCTTACTTCAAGAACCTGTTCCCCACAAAATTAGAAACTCTAAACAAAGTGAATAATTTTGCAGATAGATAACACTTACACAGCTAAATCAAGATAGGGTGAACTATGTTAAATAGTGCTTTAACCCGTAAAGAGATACAACCATTAAAAGTTCTCAAAACAAAAAAACAAAAAACAAAAACAAAAAAACAAAAAAAAAACCCAAGATCTTTTTTTTTTTTTTTTTGAGCACAGAATTCTACCAGACTTTGAAAGAAGGGTTAAGAGAAATACTCCTCAAACTATTTCACAAAATAGAAACAGAAGGAAAATTGCAAAACTACTTCTATGAGGCCACTGTCACCCTGACACCTAAAGCATAAAATGACTCAACACAGAAAGAATTCAGACCAATTTCCCTTATGAACATTGGTAGAAAAAATACTCAGTAAAATGCTCAGAAACCAAATCCAAGAACATAACAAAAACATCATCCACCAAGATCTAGTAAGCTTTATCCCAGGGATGTAGGAATGGTTCAATGTATATGAAAACCCATCCATGTAAACCATGTAAACAAACTGAACTAAAAAAATATGATCATCTCAGATGCTGAAAAAAACCAGCATCTATCACCCCTTCCAAAGACCTGGAGAGATCAGGGCTGTAAGGCACATAACTAAATGCAGTAAAGGCAATACACATCAAGCCAGCAGCCAACATCAAACTAAAGGGAGAGAAAGTTAAAGCAACTCCACCAAAATGGAGGACAAGACAAGGCTGCTCACCCTCCCCATATCTTTTCAATGTAGCCCTTAAAGTTGTAGGTAGAGTAATTAGATAACCAGAGGAGATCAGGGGATACTGGAAAAGAAGGACTCAGTGTATCGGTATTCACAGACGATATGATAGTACACACACCCCAAAAATTTTACCAGAGACCTCCTACAACTAAAAAAATACCTTCAGCCAAGTGGGTAGATACAAAATTAAATCAAAATAATCAGTTGCCCTCCTTTATACAAATAGACTGAGGAAGAAATCAGGGAAACAACCTTTCACAATAGGCACAAATAAGGTAAAATACCTTGGTTTAATTCCAACCAAGCAAGGGAAAGACGTGCATGATAAGAATTTCAAGAAAGAAATCGTGGAAGATCTCAGAAGACTGAAAGATCTTCCGTGCTCATGGATTGGTAGGATTAACATGGTAAAAATGGCCATTTTACGTCCCTGTCTTACTGAGAACAATGCTTGTGTGGTTTGGGGGTAACTCTTGGACCCCATCAGTTTGATTATATTATGTTTTCTTTTTTTTTTTAGATTTATTCAACTGAGCTCTATGTACTTCTGTATGTGCTTTTGTTTCTTTTTTTTTTTCTTTTCTTTTCTTTTTTTCGGAGCTGGGGACCGAACCCAGGGCCTTGCACTTGCTAGGCAAGCGCTCTACCACCAAGCTAAATCCCCAACCCCTGCATGTGCTTTTGTAATAGTGGCTATCATCCTTTTATTTCTCGTGCAGGACTTACTGGTTATTGTAGGGATTTGATGGTGTGATTTCCCTGTTTTGTTTTGTTTTGTTTTGTTTGATTTTGTATTTTTTGGTTTTATTGTCTGAACGATGCTTTACTGTCCTTTCAATTCTGAAGGGTAGATTTCCTGTATATATTTTTAGTTTGTAGCTGTTTTCCTCTTTGGAGTTTATCCTGTTCTCTTCTATTCTCTACTATAATGTAAACATAAGCTTAGAAAACTGGATTTATTATAATAAAGAGTCCCTTATGTTATGGCTGGTGAACTTTTGGCAGGCGGGGCCTAAATGGAGAAAGTGGGTCACTGGGACAGAGCCTTGAGGATTTCAGTTCCTTCAGTTCTTTCCCCATTTTCTCCTCTGTCTTTCTCTCTCTCTCCTGGTCAGATCGATGTAACAAAGCTGACCCATGCTCCAACAAAAATGGCTTAAAATATTAATATTTCAACACCAAATTCATAAATTTTATTTCATAAATTATAAAGAATTTTACATGATAGTTTTAAGTTTGGGGGAATAGATTAACAACTAAATTGTAGAAATTTCAATTTGTATTGGAATACATCTTGAGTATCACTTGCCTCTAAAATAAATTTCATCAAAAATATACTCATTGTTTATTGATGTAATTCACTTGTTTTACATCAGAAAATATTTTTTCTCTTATTGATTCATGTTAAATTTCAAAGGCGCATCTAAGTGTCCCACTTTAGTCTCAGAAATGTCTCCAGACTGTTCTTCCTTAGTAATGTCACCTTCATTTTTCTCATTGATTCCAGACTTATACCAGCTATGTTTGAAAAAGAATCAAACATTTACCCATAGTTCTTGCCTGCTTGTATATTTTAATATATCATGAAATTCTTTATTTAAATGTCAAACACTTCATCCTAATTCATAAACAAAACTCACAATGCTCTGATACTAGAAATGAGAAAAACCTGGCAAGAAGGCCGTAATCTGTGGACCTGGAATATATGACCATTATTAGAGAAATCAATATAAAATTATTACAATATAATTATTATAAAATTATTAGTTTTAATGCCAAACAACTTTCACTTTGAACTGAAGATGCTTCTCAGTAGCTTTTTTAAGGCACCCTTTACATCCTTGTTCCTTAAGGTATAGATGAAGGGGTTCAGTGTAGGAGTTATCACTGCATAAAAGAGAGCCATGAACTTGGGTTGGTCCCTTGTGATGGAGGAAGAAGGCTGAAGGTACATGCTAATGGCTGGACCATAAAATAAAGAAACTACAATGAGATGAGAAGAACATGTCCCAAAGGCTTTCTTCCTTCCTTCAGAAGATTTAATTCTAAGTACTGCACGACCAATATTAACATAAGAAGCAAGAATTAAGCACAGAGGAACAGCCAGTATGAAAATGCACACCACAGAAAGTGCCAGCTCATTAAACTCCTTTTCCCCACAGGCAGTTTTTATGAGAACGGGGATTTCACACAATAAGTGATCCAGTTTATATTGGCCACACAATGGCAATTGTAATGTAAGTGTAGCCTCCGAAAAAGCGAAGATCACTCCAGTCAGCCACATGATAGACACTGACAAGACGCACACTCGCTGACTCATGATGAGGGTGTAGTGGAGAGGTCTGCAGATAGCCACGTAGCGATCAATGGACATGATAGCCAAAAGCAGACATTCCGTGCCTCCCATTATGTGGAAGACATAGAGTTGGATAACACATCCAACGTAACTGATGGTTTTTCTGGAGCTTCCCAGGTTAAACAGCATCTGAGGCACAAGGCTTGTGGTGTAGCACATGTCCAGAAAGGAGAGATTTGTGAGAAAGAAATACATGGGGCTGTGGAGACGAGGATCCAAGGTGGACACCAGAATGATGGCGATGTTCCCCATCAAAGCCATGGGGTACGTGATCAGCAGAGTAACAAAGAGCGGGAGTTCCAGCCAAGGGTGGTTAGCAAAGCCCAGGAGGATGAATTCTTTTGGGTGGCTTTCATTGGATACAGCCATTCTTCTTTGATATATTTTACCTGCCGTTTAGAAGTGCGTGTTAATTTAAAATGGTAGATATATAAAGAAAAGTTATTGGAAACTGAGAGAAGTGCTAGTCACATGCAAAGATAAATACACGAAATAGCGTAGTTGGTTGATGTTGGGATCTGGAGAAATTACTCAAGGCTGAAGAGCGCTTACTGTTTTTCTAGAAAACCAAACATGAATTCCCAGTACCCGTGATGAGTGTAGCACAACCACCCACATCTCCAGGTCCAGAGAATAAAACACCCATTTCTGTACTTGTGTGGACCCCCAAGAGCACACATAGGCATGAATTAAATACTAAGAAAACTTAAAAGACAAACTCTACCTTTAATAACACAACCTCTAAAAGCCAAGCATGCTGTACTTCAACTCCTTAAAGAAAATTTCTGCCACATTACATTACTCTGTCCAGAATAACTAATTATTATTCATAAGCAAAGTACAAGAAATCCATTTTAAACACTAAAGAAATCTCTGATTATGAAGCCACTGCTACAGAAGATTCTTTCAAGAATTTTACCCACAGGTTAAAAGAAACCAACAAACAAAAACAACAAAACCCCATGACTATGAATGTACAGAAAAGAATGCATCTCGGTCTTCCTGGTTGCTGCCGCTGCAGAGAGCCCCTGGGCAGCACCCCACGAGCGAACTTGAGCCTCAGGACCACAGGTAAGACCAAATTTTCTGCTGCAAGAAAGCTGCCTGGTGAGCTTGGGACACACGGAAGCAGAATTTCTCTAGAACCGGGCACGTTCTGTGTTTACCGGAAGTCCCACACCCGCGGATCCCGGCCCGCAGCAGCTCTCTGCTACCAGACCCGGTGAGAGAGAGACCCAACCGCCTGGTCAGGTGGGCACTCCTGAGGCTGCAGAGCGGAAGAGACCACCAACACTGCTCACCCCTGCCCACATCCCTGGCCCAAGAGGAAACTGTATAAGGCCTCTGGGCTCCCGTGGGGGAGGGCCCAGGAGCAGCAGGACCCCTGCCAGAGACACCTCCGGACCCTGAAGGAAACAGACCGGATAAACAGTTCTCTGCACCCAAATCCCGTGGGAGGGAGAGCTAAACCTTCAGAGAGGCAGACAAGCCTGGGAAACCAGAAGAGACTGCTCCCTGCACACACATCTCGGACGCCAGAGGAAAAAGCCAAAGACCATCTGGAACCCTGGTGCACTGAAGCTCCCGGAAGGGGCGGCACAGGTCTTCCTGGTTGCTGCCGCTGCAGAGAGCCCCTGGACAGCACCCCACGAGCAAACCTGAGCCTCGGGACCACAGGTAAGACCAAATTTTCTGCTGCAAGAAAGCTGCCTGGTGAACTCAAGACACAGGCCCACAGGAACAGCTGAAGACCTGTAGAGAGGAAAAACTACACGCCCGAAAGCAGAACACTCTGTCCCCATAACTGACTGAAAGAGAGGAAAACAGGTCTACAGCACTCCTGACACACAGGCTTATAGGACAGTCTAGCCACTGTCAGAAATAGCAGAACAAAGTAACACTAGAGATAATCTGATGGCGAGAGGCAAGCGCAGGAACCCAAGCAACAGAAACCAAGACTACATGCCATCATCGGAGCCCAATTCTCCCACCAAAACAAACATGGAATATCCAAACACACCAGAAAAGCAAGATCTAGTTTCAAAATCATATCTGATCATGATGCTGGAGGACTTCAGGAAAGACCTGAACACACTTAGGGAAGCACAGGAAAACATTAATAAACAAGTAAAAGCCTACAGAGAGGAATCGCAAAAATCCCTGAAAGAATTCCAAGAAAACACAATCAAACAGTTGAAGGAATTAAAAATGGAAATAGAAGCAATCAAGAAAGAACACATGGAAACAACCCTGGATATAGAAAACCAAAAGAAGAGACAAGGAGCTGTAGATACAAGCTTCACCAACAGAATACAAGAGATGGAAGAGAGAATCTCAGGAGCAGAAGATTCCATAGAAATCATTGACTCAACTGTCAAAGATAATGTAAAGCGGAAAAAGCTACTGGTCCAAAACATACAGGAAATCCAGGACTCAATGAGAAGATCAAACCTAAGGATAATAGGTATAGAAGAGAGTGAAGACTCCCAGCTCAAAGGACCAGTAAATATCTTCAACAAAATCATAGAAGAAAACTTCCCTAACCTAAAAAAAGAGATACCCATAGACATACAGGAAGCCTACAGAACTCCAAATAGATTGGACCAGAAAAGAAACACCTCCCGTCACATAATTGTCAAAACACCAAACGCACAAAATAAAGAAAGAATATTAAAAGCAGTAAGGGAAAAAGGTCAAGTAACATATAAAGGGAGACCTATCAGAATCACACCAGACTTCTCGCCAGAAACTATGAAGGACAGAAGATCCTGGACTGATGTTATACAGACCCTAAGAGAACACAAATGCCAGCCCAGGTTACTGTATCCAGCAAAACTCTCAATTAACATTGATGGAGAAACCAAGATATTCCATGACAAAACCAAATTTACACAATATCTTTCTACAAATCCAGCACTACAAAGGATAATAAATGGTAAAGCCCAACATAAGGAGGCAAGCTATACCCTAGAAGAAGCAAGAAACTAATCGTCTTGGCAACAAAACAAAGAGAATGAAAGCACACAAACATAACCTCACATCAAATATGAATATAACGGGAAGCAATAATCACTATTCCTTAATATCTCTCAATATCAATGGCCTCAACTCCCCAATAAAAAGACATAGATTAACAGACTGGATACGCAACGAGGACCCTGCATTCTGCTGCCTACAGGAAACACACCTCAGAGACAAAGACAGACACTACCTCAGAGTGAAAGGCTGGAAAACAACTTTCCAAGCAAATGGTCAGAAGAAGCAAGCTGGAGTAGCCATTCTAATATCAAATAAAATCAATTTCCAACTAAAAGTCATCAAAAAAGATAAGGAAGGACACTTCATATTCATCAAAGGAAAAATCAACCAAGATGAACTCTCAATCCTAAATATCTATGCCCCAAATACAAGGGCACCTACATACGTAAAAGAAACCTTACTAAAGCTCAAAACACACATTGCACCTCACACAATAATAGTGGGAGATTTCAACACCCCACTCTCATCAATGGACAGATCATGGAAACAGAAATTAAACAGTGATGTAGACAGACTAAGAGAAGTCATGAGCCAAATGGACTTAACGGATATTTATAGAACATTCTATCCTAAAGCAAAAGGATATACCTTCTTCTCAGCTCCTCATGGTACTTTCTCCAAAATTGACCATATAATTGGTCAAAAAACGGGCCTCAACAGGTACAGAAAGATAGAAATAATCCCATGCGTGCTATCGGACCACCACGGCCTAAAACTGGTCTTCAATAACAATAAGGGAAGAATGCCCACATATACGTGGAAATTGAACAATGCTCTACTCAATGATAACCTGGTCAAGGAAGAAATAAAGAAAGAAATTAAAAACTTTTTAGAATTTAATGAAAATGAAGATACAACATACTCAAACTTATGGGACACAATGAAAGCTGTGCTAAGAGGAAAACTCATAGCGCTGAGTGCCTGCAGAAAGAAACAGGAAAGAGCATATGTCAGCAGCTTGACAGCACATCTAAAAGCTCTAGAACAAAAAGAAGCAAATACACCCAGGAGGAGTAGAAGGCAGGAAATAATCAAACTCAGAGCTGAAATCAACCAAGTAGAAACAAAAAGGACCATAGAAAGAATCAACAGAACCAAAAGTTGGTTCTTTGAGAAAATCAACAAGATAGATAAACCCTTAGCCAGACTAACGAGAGGACACAGAGAGTGTGTCCAAATTAACAAAATCAGAAATGAAAAGGGAGACATAACTACAGATTCGGAGGAAATTCAAAAAATCATCAGATCTTACTATAAAAACCTATATTCAACAAAATTTGAAAATCTTCAGGAAATGGACAATTTCCTAGACAGATACCAGGTATCGAAGTTAAATCAGGAACAGATAAACCAGTTAAACAACCCCATAACTCCTAAGGAAATAGAAGCAGTCATTAAAGGTCTCCCAACCAAAAAGAGCCCAGGTCCAGACGGGTTTAGTGCAGAATTCTATCAAACCTTCATAGAAGACCTCATACCAATATTATCCAAACTATTCCACAAAATTGAAACAGATGGAGCCCTACCGAATTCCTTCTACGAAGCCACAATTACTCTTATACCTAAACCACACAAAGACACAACAAAGAAAGAGAACTTCAGACCAATTTCCCTTATGAATATCGACGCAAAAATACTCAATAAAATTCTGGCAAACCGAATTCAAGAGCACATCAAAACAATCATCCACCATGATCAAGTAGGCTTCATCCCAGGCATGCAGGGATGGTTTAATATACGGAAAACCATCAACGTGATCCATTATATAAACAAACTGAAAGAACAGAACCGCATGATCATTTCATTAGATGCTGAGAAAGCATTTGACAAAATTCAACACCCCTTCATGATAAAAGTCCTGGAAAGAATAGGAATTCAAGGCCCATACCTAAACATAGTAAAAGCCATATACAGCAAACCAGTTGCTAACATTAAACTAAATGGAGAGAAACTTGAAGCAATCCCACTAAAATCAGGGACTAGACAAGGCTGCCCACTCTCTCCCTACTTATTCAATATAGTTCTTGAAGTTCTAGCCAGAGCAATCAGACAACAAAAGGAGATCAAAGGGATACAGATCGGAAAAGAAGAGGTCAAAATATCACTATTTGCAGATGACATGATAGTATATTTAAGTGATCCCAAAAGTTCCACCAGAGAACTACTAAAGCTGATAAACAACTTCAGCAAAGTGGCTGGGTATAAAATTAACTCAAATAAATCAGTTGCCTTCCTCTATACAAAAGAGAAACAAGCCGAGAAAGAAATTAGGGAAACGACACCCTTCATAATAGACCCAAATAATATAAAGTACCTCGGTGTGACTTTAACCAAGCAAGTAAAAGATCTGTACAATAAGAACTTCAAGACACTGAGGAAAGAAATTGAAGAAGACCTCAGAAGATGGAAAGATCTCCCATGCTCATGGATTGGCAGGATTAATATGGTAAAAATGGCCATTTTACCAAAAGCAATCTACAGATTCAATGCAATCCCCATCAAAATACCAATCCAATTCTTCAAAGAGTTAGACAGAACAATTTGCAAATTCATCTGGAATAACAAAAAACCCAGGATAGCTAAAGCTATCCTCAACAATAAAAGGACTTCAGGGGGAATCACTATCCCTGAACTCAAGCAGTATTACAGAGCAATAGTGATAAAAACTGCATGGTATTGGTACAGAGACAGACAGATAGACCAATGGAATAGAATTGAAGACCCAGAAATGAACCCACACACCTATGGTCACTTGATTTTTGACAAAGGAGCCAAAACCATCCAATGGAAAAAAGATAGCATTTTCAGCAAATGGTGCTGGTTCAACTGGAGGGCAACATGTAGAAGAATGCAGATCGATCCATCCTTATCACCCTGTACAAAGCTTAAGTCCAAGTGGATCAAGGACCTCCACATCAAAGCAGACACACTCAAACTAATAGAAGAAAAACTAGGGAAGCATCTGGAACACATGGGCACTGGAAAAAATTTCCTGAACAAAACACCAATGGCTTATGCTCTAAGATCAAGAATCGACAAATGGGATCTCATAAAACTGCAAAGCTTCTGTAAGGCAAAGGACACGGTGGTTAGGACAAAACGGCAACCAACAGATTGGGAAAAGATCTTTACCAATCCTACAACAGATAGAGGCCTTATTTCCAAAATATACAAAGAACTCAAGAAGTTAGACCGCAGGGAAACAAATAACCCTATTAAAAAATGGGGTTCAGAGCTAAACAAAGAATTCACAGCTGAGGAATGCCGAATGGCTGAGAAACACCTAAAGAAATGTTCAACATCTTTAGTCATAAGGGAAATGCAAATCAAAACAACCCTGAGATTTCACCTCACACCAGTGCGATTGGCTAAGATCAAAAACTCAGGTGACAGCAGATGCTGGCGAGGATGTGGAGAAAGAGGAACACTCCTCCATTGTTGGTGGGATTGCAGACTGGTAAAACCATTCTGGAAATCAGTCTGGAGGATCCTCAGGAAATTGGACATTGAACTGCCTGAGGATCCAGCTATACCTCTCTTGGGCATATACCCAAAAGATGCCTCAACATATAAAAGAGACACGTGCTCCACTATGTTCATCGCAGCCTTATTTATAATAGCCAGAAGCTGGAAAGAACCCAGATGCCCTTCAACAGAGGATTGGATACAGAAAATGTGGTACATCTACACAATGGAATATTACTCAGCTATCAAAAACAACGAGTTTATGAAATTCGTAGGCAAATGGTTGGAACTGGAAAATATCATCCTGAGTGAGCTAACCCAATCACAGAAAGACATACATGGTATGCACTCATTGATAAGTGGCTATTAGCCCAAATGCTTGAATTACCCTAGATCCCTAGAACAAACGAAACTCAAGACGGATGATCAAAATGTGAATGCTTCACTCCTTCTTTAAATGAGGAAAAAGAATACCCTTGGCAGGGAAGGGAGAGGCAAAGATTAAAACAGAGACTGAAGGAACACCCATTCAGAGCCTGCCCCACATGTGGCCCATACATATACAGCCACCCAATTAGACAAGATGGATGAAGCAAAGAAGTGCAGACCGACAGGAGCCGGATGTAGATCGCTCCTGAGAGACACAGCCAGAATACAGCAAATATAGAGGCGAATGCCAGCAGCAAACCACTGAACTGAGAATAGGTCCCCTATTGAAGGAATCAGAGAAAGAACTGGAAGAGCTTGAAGGGGCTCGAGACCCCAAAAGTACAACAATGCCAAGCAACCAGAGCTTCCAGGGACTAAGCCACTACCTAAAGACTATACATGGACTGACCCTGGACTCTGACCTCATAGGTAGCAATGAATATCCTAGTAAGAGCACCAGTGGAAGGGGAAGCCCTGGGTCCTGCTAAGACTGAACCCCCAGTGAACTAGTCTATGGGGGGAGGGCGGCAATGGGGGGAGGGTTGGGAGGGGAACACCCATAAGGAAGGGGAGGGGGGAGGGGGATGTTTGCCCGGAAACTGGGAAAGGGAATAACACTCGAAATGTATATAAGAAATACTCAAGTTAATAAAAAAAAAAAAATTCAAAAAAAAAAAAAAAAAAAAAAAGAATGCATCTCAATGGTAAGGTAATAAATACGAGTATAAAGATTACAGAAGAACCAAACATTACACATTTGTGGATAACATAATAGGAAGTCATACATACCTTTCAGAATTAATAATCTCAATCTTCCAATTAAAAGGCAGAGACTACCAGACTGGAATGAGATACAGGAAGCGATTATTCATAGAACGTAAAAACCAAACACATCCCAATGGCCAAAGCAAACAGAATTAAAGTGGAATTACAAGAAAAGTTGGTTCTAAAAGCAAATAATTTTAGTGATAAAAAGGATACCTTTGTATAATCCAAAAGGAGGGCCTAAAATTCATGAGTAATGAATCATACAGGGAATGTTGGCATATCCAAGTTCAGTAACCAAAAGAGATGAACAGATTCTAACATAACAGTGGGCGACCACATTATCAATGATAGACAGATCATTCAGGCAAAGAAAATAAAACAAAGAAACAGAAAGCAAACAAGAAAACAGCCCACTAAAGACACATTCTTATTAAATCAAACAGACAATAAGCATGCTTTTTATTTTAGTTGTTGTGTGTCTGTGTGTTTGGTTCTTTTGTATTGTTTTGTTTTTGGCTTCCCTCTTCCCCTGCTAAGCCAGGGCTTCTCCATGTAACCCTGGATGTTCTGGAACTTTCTTTGTAGTCCTGACTGGCATCATCCTCAGAGACCTGCCTGCCTCTGCCTTGTGAGTACTAGGACTACAGACATTCACCCCACTACCCAGCAGCATGTAAATAAATAATGAACTAATCTCTTGTATCTTATCAGATTATAATGGAATATACTATAGATCAATAAATATAGCATCTGGAGAAATTATATTAAACATAGTAACTAAACAACATATCATTAAATGATGAGTGTTGTTATTGAAGAATTTAGGAAGTAAGTTAATTTTTCATAAAATTACATGAAAAAAAAGGCATACAATATAACATTAGCCAAACAGACAGAATGAATGCTGTTATGAGACTAGAGCTGTTGTTTATCTGCATTTAAACAAACACAAATGTTCTGTAAGTAAATTACATATAAAGGTACATAAAAGTTTTAAGTAAACAAGATCTACAAATATCAAAATTATTAGAAGAAAAAGGATAATAAAAATAGGCAGAAATGTATTCTCCTATAATTTGAAAAATCCTCAAGAAATCCAAAGCACATCTATGAACAGACGAAGGTGAAGCAAGATTCAAAATTAAAAACTAAAGTGGTCAATATAAGCAAAAGCATAACGGTAAATCTGCCAACATAACTAAGATCAAGACTGATTGATTTATTGATAAATTCCGACAGATCTTAAGACACAAACCATTTCCAATGTTCTTCAAAGTATTTAACTAAGGAGAAATGAAGACTAAAACATGTGTCATGTGAATCTAGGAATACCCTGATACTCAAACAGGCTCAAAACAAGGCAAAAAGGAGAAAATACAAACAACACGATCAAGTAGGATTCACTGTGGGAAACTTAAGATGGTTCAACATATAACGCAATCAATGTAATATGACGTATAAGCACAAGTAAAGGGTCGGAATCACATCATTATCTCAATAAATGCATAAAATTATTTTGACAAAAACATTATGTCTCTTAGTAATACAAGTAAAAAAGGCAGCAAAAATACTATACCTTAATCCAACTGAATAAAAAGGCTACAATGTTGCAAATAAGTAGACAATATTATACTAAACTTGGAAAATTTGAAAACATCTTCCATAATACAAGACATAAAAGAAGAATTTTTTCTGTCACTTTGAACATTGTGGGTAGAATCTTGGCCAGATTAGTAAAGAAAAGATAGTACAAAACAGTATACAAATGGGAATAGAAAATAATCAAACTGTTTTTCAGATAATAAGATCCCATAATTATAAAGTGCTAAAGATTCCACCAGAAAATTCTTATTTTGATAAGATAAACACTATATCTTATAAACACAATAGAAATGTAGAACAAAGCAACCTGCACACACAGAAAATATTAAGTATTTTTTCTTATTCAGCCCCATCTCTTTTTGTGTGCGTTCACACAAAGATGTTCAAATGTGTGTAGATGCAGATGTGTGTGGTGTGAGAGTGTATGTGCACAGGAGTGTGCGGGTGGAAGATGAGGTTTGATATAGGAAATCATTCTTGATCTTCTTTCGTCTTTCTCATTGAGAGATACTCTCCCAATTGAACCTGGAGCTTGTCAATATGGCTACTCTCCCTAGTTAGATATTTCTGG
The DNA here is from genome assembly GCF_021556685.1 of Rattus norvegicus. Taxonomy (NCBI): domain Eukaryota; kingdom Metazoa; phylum Chordata; class Mammalia; order Rodentia; family Muridae; genus Rattus; species Rattus norvegicus. The sequence continues at coordinate 130,436 of NC_141553.1, read as the reverse complement.
AGAAATATTTCCCATCTCCAAACTGTAATTAAGGGTGGAATGCTGCTTCTATGTGGCATTCTCCACATTAGATTTGCTATAAAAACAAAGCAAAACAACAAATTCCCAAAAGAGAAGCAAAAAAGACAAGAACATTCAAAGAATTCCCTAGATATAAATTTAATCAAAGAAATTAAAGACATTTACAATAGAAAATTCAAGAAGTAAAGAAAGAAACTTTAGAATACAGTAAAAGGTAGAAAGAATTTGTTTGTCAGATCAGCAGAATTTACGGTATGGAAGTGGCATTTCACTAAAAGCAATATACAAATTCGATACAATACCCATTCAGTTCCAATGACCTTCTTCACAGAAATAGAATAGCAGTCTCAAATTCCTGTGGAAAATGAAATAACCAAACAATTCTTAAGCAGAGAAAAACCAATAGGAACGTCACAATATCTGCTTTAACTGCGGTCATAATTTATAATGACAAATACTGACTGGCACTGGCTCAAAAGCAAAAAAATGCACCAATAAAAGAGAATAAAAGATGAATGCAAAATTTTTACTCAGTATTAGAGAAAAAATTATATCATCATAGGAAATGCATGGAGCTGGAGATGTTTGTGTTGAGCGAAATAATCTGGTGCTGTAGATACAAACTCTGTATGATTTCTAAAATATGAACAGTAGAGTAAAGGAGCTCACGACAGTGAAGAGAGAACAGGAGGAGGCAGGAAAACAGTAGCAAGGATTTGTGCATAACCAAAGTAGACTACACGAAACGACACACTGAAATGTCTAACTTACAACTTAACATACTTTAATGAAGAAGGAGTTAGCACATCTCCCAGTGGCCAATTCCACACACTTCAGATACATTTTAACTGAAGTTAATTGGCATCAGGAAAGTCATCAGCATCTCCATTAAGCTGAGAAGTTTTGAAAACCCGCATGTGTTTTCTATGGATTCTTGAAATTAGGAATCTATAGTTTCCGTATCTTACCATGTCATTTAAGACGTTAATTATTTTAATACTTAGGCCTTGCTAATCACTAGCAGAGTATAGTAATGAATAGTTAACTATCTAAATGTGGCGTGTAAAATGTCATTTGGAGGTGAATGGAAGATGAACTAAGGAGATTGGAAGTTTATTGGAATCTTCAGCACACACGGTGACTAGTAATTAGGTAAAATTACTGTCACTCGTCATACTTTTGATGGGCTAGCACGCAACTGAAAGGAAGAATTCATAGTTTAGTTATCAACAGCTTCGTGTTGACAGTCACTTTTGACAATTTCATGCAGGAGAGAAAGTAAAATCTGTCTTTAGTTACCTTAAGAACATGATCTGGTAGTGTAAGACCACGGACTGATTAGTAAATGAGCATTTCAGTAATTTTAGTGGATGAATTAGTAAATTATTCTCTCACTTCCATACCGTCTTAACTCTTTATTTAAATAATCCCTCCTAGTAGATTTAGGCTACTATGACAGGTGCTTCACACCTGAAAGGGAAGAACAATACACAAAACAATTTTAATTTTTGGATCCATGTCCAAACACTCTGTGTTACTACGCCACTTAGTTCTGAGGTTTGTAATGCTCTTTATAGATAAAAACTTAATACAATTGTCTGGAATTGTAAACTCACAGCACCAGTAGCATAGGTGTGTTTCATGAATGAGGGTGACACCTACATACGTCACTTAGCTGACATCATTCATGGTTTTATTTTAAAACAATTTGAACTCAGAAAAAATCTTGACCTAATTTCTTTTACAACTGAAAATGGAATGTGAAATAAATTACACTGGGCTGGGGAGAAAGCTCAGTGTTTGTCATGCAAGCCTTGTTAGGATTCAAGGTCAGTACTCAGCACCTGGGTTGAAAAGAGCTGGGCGTGGTGTGTACTTGTAATCTCAGCCCTGGGGTGGTAGAAAAGACAGAGACTTTCTGGTCAGCCACACCAGGCCAATTGCTGAGCCCCAAGTCAGTGAGAGACCCTGTCTCATAATGCAAGGTCCATGGCTCTGAAGAACAACACTAGAGGTTGCCCTCTGTCTTCCGCATGTGCATAAACGTCGTCTCTCTCTGTCTCTCTGTTCTCTGTCTCTCTCTGTCTCTCTGTTCTCTGTCTCTCTCTGTCTCTCTGTCTCTCTCTCTCTCTCTCTCTCACACACACACACACACCCCACCCACTCCACAAATAATTTCACTGTGTTTAAAACAAATTTTTAATAATTTGTTTTCACATACTATCAATTACATTGTAAGATGTGTATTGTTCATTTATTTAGCATTTTCATATTCACAATTAATTTGTTAAGCCATTGACTGATCTTAAAAGCTTTTTTTTTCTTTTTTTCTTTTTTTTTTTTTTTTCTGGAGCTGGGGACCAAACCCAGGGCCTTGCGCTTGCTAGGCAAGTGCTCTACCACTGAGCTAAATCCCCAACCCCATTAAAGCTTTTAAAGGGGCTATTTATACTATAAATTCTCCTCGAGTTTACTATAATGGAATACAAGAGTGTTGATCCCCCATTATTCTGTTGACTTCTTAATTTATTTTGTATTATACAAATGTTTAAATTATACAAGCTTAGCTTTGACTTAACTAATGCAGGAATAATCATTGGCCATTTCATTTCTCTAGATATTTATTTAGCAACCACACAGATGCTTCTGACTTGTGATTTACTCTAAAACACCTCTCTGCTCTTTAATTATATTATAATATCCCAGTCTTTTCATTTCATGCTCATATTCATCTACTTTTGCTTCATTTATCTATTTTGTGTCTTCTGCTCTAAGAAACTTTCTATTTTGTTTTACTACAGAGCTCTATATTCTCACAAAATTTAGTCTTTTTAATGATTTCTAGACTGCATTCATCTTGGGATCTTTGAACATCAGCTCATCTATTTATTCTGGTGTCTCTCTGTTTTCTTCATTTGCTATTTAATTTAATTTTAATATTTTTTTTTCGGAGCTGGGGACCGAACCCAGGGCCTTGCGATTGCTAGGCAAGCGCTCTACCACTGAGCTAAATCCCCAACCCTATTTAATTTAATTTAAGTCATGACATTTGTTTGATATTTACAGTTAAAGACAAAACACATTAATCATTTTTTGTCTGATCCTAAAACCTATAAATGAAATCTCTCTCTCTCTCTCTCTCTCTCTCTCTCTCTCTCTCTCTCTCTCTCTCACACACACACACACACACACACACACACACACACACACACACACACGCACCTACGTCTACCCACCCATATGGAGACTCTACCACAGAACCTTTAATTACTCAAAACTGATTCCTATGGTACATTTAACAATTAAATAAAGACTTAATACTTTCTTCAAATATTCAATACAAGTCAAAAGCTCTACTTACTCAAGTTAATACAAATTTAAGATAAAGAGATTGAGAAAAAAATCAGTGACCTAGTTGTTTCTAAAACTACTGAACAAAGTATTTCTAATTTCCCAGGTTTCCCAAGGTAAAACAATGTATGCCATTCATGTATATAATATGTATATAATATGTATATAATATATTCAAGTATCCATAGATGTTTCTACCTTCCTTGAGACCTCCTGGATTTTGAAACAAAGTGTTATTTAACTTACCTTGTTTTTACATTGTCCACTGGAGTGAAATTATGAAAAGATTCATTTACATCTGTCAGATTTTAGAGAACAGAGAAACTGTTGTCCACAGTACATAGTCAACCATGAATCTCATTACTTACTTTTACAGTCGACACAAGTGCCATGGAACCTACATCAGAGAGCCAGTAGTAGGAAGTATCCACCATGGTGTGTGAGTGTACTGCTATGTGCTTGCTGTATGCAGCCTCAAATATTTGAGGCATTGTTTTCCACCAGACCATTCATTTATCCCTCTCCCAGGTGTGTTAGCACAGAAAATTCCTTGGGACAGTGCTCTCAGTGGAGATGTTTCTTATGCACAATTAACAGACACTAAACAGAGGTTGGGAGATATCTTCTGTTCAGACATGCTTTAAAGTAAACACATCAAAACTCACAAAACACTTTATAAAAGTGTTGCATTGAATGTAATTAAAATAAGTAAATAAACAATATATGAGTAAATGAGTTTTGGAAATTTATATAAGAATTTAAATACATTCATTCATTCGTATAATTTTGAAACCATTGAAATTATAATTCAGATTGTTGCCAAGACTAAAAGAAATGTAAACACAAAGCCAGACAGAAACCTTTCATCTACAATTGTATATTGTTTGCAAGATATTATGGGGGGAATGGTGTCACAAAGCATGTGGGAGTAACCAACCAGTGACTGATTTTACTTAAGGGTCATTTCATGAGATGCATCCCATACCCAACACTGCTTGGATGACTAAGAAATTGAGACAAGATAATTCAGAGACTTAGGATAAAATAAAATAATACTCTTCTCAAATAAGAAAAAAACTAGTGAGAAAATTATTCTTAATAATATTTACTATAACCATAAATGAGTGCTTTGCTCAATGATCATCAGAGAATCTTCTTCCTGCAACAGATGGGAACACATAAAGAGACTCACAGACAGACACTATGCACAGAGTGAAAGACCTTGCAACTCTAAGCCCTAAATGAGAGGTCTTTATCAACTTGAGATACCAAGAAAACATGGCCCTGTAAATCAACACGAGCAAAGTTTATATAAACTCAAAGAGACTGATGCAGCCTTGAGAGGTCCCTCATGGATCTGCACCAGGCTCTCTGCTTATATATTACTGATTCCAGTTTAATGTTTTTATGAAATTCCTCTGTGTGTGAATAAGTAGGTCCTTGACTATCATGGCTTCTCTTGGGCTCTTTTCTTCCTGTTGGTTTGACTTACTCAACTTTAACATGACAGTTTTTGTTTTAATCTTATTATACTTTATTTTGTTACATTAAAAACTGAATGAATGAATGAATGAATGAAAATGAATGAAAACATAATTGTGATCAGACCTACTGATCCAGAAACATATAGGTTAGATTTCCTCTATGAAACCATTCCGCACCCACCCTCAGTCTCTAAGGCAAACCAAGCTGCACTGGATGGACTGCTGTCCTCCAGACTTTCACTGTCCATCCACCTCTCCAACCACTTTCATCAAACCTGCTTATACAGAACCATGCTCATGCATTGGCAGGATTAATATAGTAAAAATGACCATCTTGCCAAAAGCAACCTACAGATTCAATGTAATCCCCATCAAAATTCCATACAATTCTTCATAGAGTTAGGAAGAGCAATTTGCAAATTCATCTGGAATAACAAAAAACCCAGGAGAGCGAAAACTATTCTCAACAATAAGAGGACTTGCGGGGGAATCACCATCCATGACCTCAAGCAGTATTACAGAGCAATAGTGATAAAAACTGCATGGTATTGGTACAGAGACAGACAGATAGACCAATGGAACAGAATTGAAGACTCAGAAATGAACCCACACATCTACAGTCACTTGATCTTTGATGAAGGAGCTAAAACCATCAAATGGAAAAAAGATAGCATTTTCAGCAAATGGTGCTGGTTCAACTGGAGGTCAACATGTAGAAGAATGCAGATCGATCCATGCTTATCACCCTGTACAAAGCTTAAGTCCAAGTGGATCAAGGACCTCCACATCCAACCAGGTACACTCAAACTAGTACAAGAAAAAGTGGGGAAGAATCTCGAACACATGGGCACTGGAGAAATTTTCCTGAACAAAATACCAATGGCTTATGCTCTAAGATCAAGAATTGACAAATGGGATCTCATAAAACTGCAAAGCTTCTGTAAGGCAAAGGACACTGTGGTTAGGACAAAACGACAACCAACAGATTGGGAAAAGATCTTTACCAATCCTACAACAGATAGAGGCCTTATATCCAAAATATACAAAGAACTCAAGAAGTTAGACCGCAGAGAGACAAATAACCCTATTAAAAAATGGGGTTCAGAGCTAAACAAAGAATTCACAGCTGAGGAATGCCGAATGGCTGAGAAACACCTAAAGAAATGTTCAACATCTTTAGTCATAAGGGAAATGCAAATCAAAACAACCCTGAGATTTCACCTCACACCAGTGAGAATGGCTAAGATCAAAAACTCAGGTGACAGCAGATGCTGGCGAGGATGTGGAGAAAGAGGAACACTCCTCCATTGTTGGTGGGATTGCAGACTGGTACAACCATTCTGGAAATCAGTCTGGAGGTTCCTCAGGAAATTGGACATTGAACTACCTGAGGACCCAGCTATAGCTCTCTTGGGCATATACCCAAAAGATGCCCCAACATATAACAAAGACACGTGCTCTACTATGTTCATAGCAGCCTTATTTATAATAGCCAGAAGCTGGAAAGAACCCAGATGCCCTTCAACAGAGGAATGGATACAGAAAATGTGGTACATCTACACAATGGAGTACTACTCAGCTATCAAAAACAATGACTTTATGAAATTCATAGGAAAATGGATGGAACTAAAAAATATCATCCTGAGTGAGGTAGCCCAATCACAGAAAAACACACATGTTATGCACTCATTAATAAGTGAATATTATCCCAAAAGCCCAAATTACTGAAGATGCAATCCACAGACCACGAGAAACTCAAAAAGAAGGATGACCAAAGTGTGGATGCTTTAGTCCTTAGAAGGGGGAACAAAAAATATTCATAGGAGGAAAAATGGAGACAAAGTTTGGAGCAGAGATGGAAGGAGTGGCCATTCAGAGCCTGTCACATATACATACAGTCACTAAACCCAGACACTATTGGGGATTGCAAGAAGTGCATGCTGACAGGAGCCTGATAGAGCTGTCCCCTGAGAGGCTGTGCTAAAGCCTGACAAATACAGAGGCGAATGTTCATAGCAAACCATTGAACTGAGAACGAGGTCCCCATTGGAGGAGTTAAAGAAAGGATTAAAGGACCTGAGGAGTTTTGCAACCCCATAAGAACAACCATACCAACCAACCAGAGCTCCCACCATCTAAAGAGCACACATTGACTGACTCATGGCTCCAGCTGCATTTATAGCAGAGGACGGCCTTGTTGGGCACCAGTGGGTAGAGAGACGTCCTTGGTCCTGCCAAGGCTGAACCCCCACCCCCCCAGTGAGCGAATATATATAGAACACCAGTCAAAAAATCAAATATTTCTGGCAAAAAACACCCACAAAATCTGGGATATTATGAAAAGCACTAATCCAAGAATAATATGAATAGAAGAGGGTGAAGAATCCCAGCACCAAGGACCAGAAAAATATTTTCAACAAAATCTTAAAGGAAAACTTTTTCAACCTAAATTAAGAGGTGCCTAAAAATATACTTGAAGCATACAGAAACCAATTAGATTGGACCAGAAAAGAAAACCACCCACCACATAACAATCAAAAATTTAAATACACAGAACATAGAAACAATGTTAAAGGCTGCAAGAGAAAAAGTCTGGGTATCACACAAAGGCAGACCTATCAGAATTGCACCCGACACATCTCAACAGAGACTGTGAAAGGTAGAAATGCCGGACAGACGGCTTGCAGCCTCAAAAAGCCCACGCATGCCAACCTAGACTACTAAACCCAGCAAAACTCTCAGTCACCGTAGACGGAGGAACCAAGACATTTCAAGACAAAACCAAATTTAACTACTATCTATCCACAAATCTACAAAAAATATTAGAATGAAAACTACAACCCAAGGAATGTAATAACGATAAAATCAGAAGAAATGAGTAATTTACATATCAGCAGAAAACAAGAGAATTACACACGCGCACACGCGCACGCACACACAACATCACCAACAAAAAAATAGGAATTAACAGTCACTAGTTATTAATATCTGTCAACAAAATTAATGGATTCAATTACCCAATTAAAAGACAGAGGCTGGGGGTTGGGGATTTAGCTCAGTGGTAGAGCACTTGCCTAGGAAGCGCAAGGCCCTGGGTTCGGTCCCCAGCTCCGAAAAAAAGAACCAAAAAAAAAAAAAAAAAAAAAGACAGAGGCTGACAGAATGGATGTGAAAACAGCCCGCACCATTCTGTTGCACCAGAAACACAACAAGAAATATAGAAAATTTCTCAGAGTAAAGAGCTAGGAAAAAAGTTTCCTAGGAAAACTGACTCAAGAAGTAAGCTGGAGGAGCCATTCTAATACCTAATGAAGTAGACATTCAACCAAAATTAAGCAAAAGAGACAGAGGAGGACACTTCCTATTCATCAAAGGAACAAGGGGGCATCTATGACATCAGTCTGAACATCTATGCCCCAAATGCACGGACACACACATTTGTAAAGGAAACATTGCTTGAATTGCGCATTGAATCTGACACAGCAACGGTGGGGGATTTTAACACTGCGCTCTCGTCAATCAACCAGTCACCCAGACAAAAATAAACAGAAATGATAAACCTATACGATGTTTCAAATCAAATGGACTGAACGATGTCTGCAGAACATTTCATTCAGACACAGACAAATATTCCTTCTTCTCAACACCTCGTGAGCCTCCTCCTGTTTGTCAGAAATCAATCACCCACAGACACGAGGATTCGAAACAGCGCCTTCTGCCTTATCAGACCGTGGATTAAAGCCGACGTCAACAGCAGAAACAACAGGAAACCTACACAGTCGTGCAACGAAACAACTCCACTCAGTGCTCTCTGGTCACTGAGTAAAGAAATAAGGAAACAAAAAGAAATGAAAGACTTTCCAGACTTCAGTGATAACCAGATTTATGGGAAACAACGGAAGCAGCGTGAAGAGGACAGAGCGTTAGGCGCCTCCATAAAGAAATTAGAGAGTTCCCCTGCCGACAATTTAAAAGCTCATCTGAATGCTCTAAAAAACTGCAAACACAAGGAAGACGATGAGATGGGGGAAATAATCAATATCCAGGCAGAAGTCATGCCAATCTAAAAACGATAACAATACAAGGATCAACAAAACGAAGACCTGGCTCTGAGAAAATCAGCAGGATGACCAAGGCCCTGAACAAAGCAACTGAAGACCGAGAGACAGGACCCAAATAAACTAAATCAAAAACAAAAAGGGGGACATAAGTGCCACTGCGGAAGTTAAAAAGAAAAATTAGGTCTTATTTCAAAAGCCTGTGCGCTAAAAATCGGAAAATCTTAACAAAATGGATGATTTTCTAGACAGAACCCTCTTGACAAAATAAAATCAAGATCGGGTAAACTATTCGAACAGCCCTATTATCCCAAAGGAAATAGAAAAGTAGTTAGAAGTCTCCCAAACCAAAAAAAGGCCCAAGCCCAGATGGTTTTCGTGCAGGATTCTACCATATTTCCAAAGGGGAGCAAATAGCGATGCTCCCCAAACTGCTCCACAAAGTACAAACAGAGGAAACTCGGCTGAACTCGTTCTATGAGGCCGCAGTCACCCTAATACCTAAAATACTCAACCAAGAAAGAATTTCAGACCAATTTACCTTATAAACATTAATGCAAAAATACTCAATATTCACAAACAGATCCGAGAGCACACACAAAAAAACATCCTCTACCATGATCAAGCTGCCTCCATCCCAGGGATGCCGGGATGGTTCAATATAGGGAAATCCATCGATGTAACCCAGCGTGTAAAAATCTGAAAAAAACCACATTATCTTCTCATCAGATGCTGAGTAAACTGTTGGGGTCCAGCCCTCGACACAGGAGTCTCTCTCTCTCTCTCTCTCTCTCTCTCTCTCTCTCTCTCTCTCTCACACACACACACACACACACACACACACACACAACTTGGGGCTGCACACACTCTGCACTCTCTTGTGCACTCTGAGTTTTTTTATTGCAGTTTTCTTTTCTCAAACTCCCACACTCATGCACACCTCCGTTCCTTACCCTTTCGTTCTCACACACGCTCTTCATACACACCTCACATTCCCTCTTCACTCACTCTTTGCATTCTCTTTTCCTGCTCTCTCACTCGCTCTCACATTTTCTCCTTCATGCTCTCTCATTCACTCTTCACGTGCTCTCTCTAGCCTGTCTCCTGCCCCAGTCTTTTATTGATAATTCAAAAGGAGGTAGAAAAAGGACATTGTATAATCACTGCAAATCAAATTCAAAGAACAACCACATCCCACAAATAACTAAAAATTACAATTGTTCCCCAAAGTTTCCAGTATCCCCTATTCCCAGGCCTGTGGCCAAAATAATAATAATTGCAAACTCGTCATTATTTAAACTTTAACTTTTAAGTTATTATACTTCAGAGCGCAAAGCTCGGGGGTCAGCTACCTGCATTTTCCTGTGAGGCTCTAATGACAAATGACAAAGGCAAAGGCCAGAAAGAATCAAGTTAACCCTTAACTCGGTTCACTAACTTGATTTCTGTTCCTCCCACAGTGACTCTCTTCAGAGTCCCAGTATTTTGACTTTGTTTACTAGTATATAATTTTATGTATTCTATACTTCCTTATCCAGGAACCTCTCTCAAATGTTATATAAAACTTGATTCCTAACTTCAATAACTTTTTCCTTTCTTAGGGTCCCAATGTTGGCTCCAGTTCATTTTCTAGTAATTTCTCTAAAGTTTCTATGCACGTCAAGCGTTAATCTGGAGCTACTGTTGTGCAGTCATTGCTCTGTTTCCAAGATGAGAGCTCAGGGCATGCACCCGGGCCATTGGGGCTGTGCTGTGCCCCAGGCCTCGATTCCCAGTTGTTTCCCAGTCATAACCTCAAGGAACACCCAGTTTCACAGAATTCACCAGAGCAGAAGGAGAAAGAAGTAGGAAAGTCAGATGTAATAGAATAATTATGCACACCAAGGCCAGCTGAAAGGCAGTCACGCACGAATGAAATGTATGCAGCTGTTGTCCGGGGCTAAGGAGGAGAAATTGGAAAAACCAGATTTTACAAAGAGCAACCCTGGCCTCCTGCTGGCCGTCCCTGTCGTCCATGTTGTCCCCAGCAATAAAGTTTTTACCAAACCCAACCTCCCTTTATGTTAAAAGGCTTGAGGAGATGAGGGATACAGGTCCTGGGAGGAGAGGAGGGAAGGTTTGGAGGACCTGGAACAACCAGGGACAGCGCGGGAACATGGCCCGGGGCGCACAGAGATGGGGAGCCCGCGTGGCTCTGGCCCAGGGCCCCTGCACTGTGTTGCAGTCGCGTCCTCCGGGTTCCTGTGGGGCTCCTATCCCTGGGGTGGAGCTGTCTCCGACTTTCCCCTGACTTTGGGACCCTTTTCCTCTTCCTGTCTTGCCTTGTCCAGCCTTGACGTAAGAACCTGTGTCTGGTCCTGTTGCTGCTTTTTTTTTTTTTTTTTTTTTTATTAACTTGAGTATTTCTTATATACATTTCGAGTGTTATTCCCTTTCCCGGTTTCCGGGCAAACATCCCCCTCCCCCCTCCCCTTCCTTATGGGTGTTCCCCTCCCAACCCTCCCCCATTGCCGCCCTCCCCCCCATAGACTAGTTCACTGGGGGTTCAGTCTTAGCAGGACCCAGGGCTTCCCCTTCCACTGGTGCTCTTACTAGGCTATTCATTGCTACCTATGAGGTCAGAGTCCAGGGTCAGTCCATGTATAGTCTTTAGGTAGTGGCTTAGTCCCTGGAAGCTCTGGTTGCTTGACATTGTTGTACTTTTGGGGTCTCGAGCCCCTTCAAGCTCTTCCAGTTCTTTCTCTGATTCCTTCAACGGGGGTCCTATTCTCAGTTCAGTGGTTTGCTGCTGGCATTCGCCTCTGTATTTGCTGTATTCTGGCTGTGTCTCTGTTGCTGCTTTTTATGCCAGATTTTGTTGTTCTCCTCGGAAGGCCTTCTCGTTTCTCAGAAAGAAACATGGCAAATCATAAATAATACCGTCTCCTTTACAGTGTTTACAGAGAAGTAATCCAAAGATGCTTGAAATTTAATGTTAAATATTCTGATGAAGCTGTAAATAAATGATAATTCTACTAAAAAAAAATCCAGCTAACCAGAATGAAAATAAAAACAGACAAACAAACCAGTTCTTTCCGTTAGCTTTTGCCCCCTCACATGTCCAGTGATGGCCTATGTGGTTATCATTCTTAAATCGCTTTACTCATCGATCTGTTGAAAGAAAATTACATTAACTTTTCTTTCCAGTTTAAGATGCATAGTCTGAGATCCGAAGACATAAAAACATGCATAGATTTTAAAGTCTTCTGGCAATTCTTTATTACCAGGGATTAATGAATCCAAATCAATTAAAAGTGAACTCTGAGACAGGATGTAAGGTTTCAAAGGAGGGAGGCACCAAGGGTCCTGCGTATTTGGACGCCTATGAAATCACCGATTCGTGTGGCAGGACAGCCCCACGGGTGCAGTGACGGCCACGTATCTCGGTGGTGACAGGCAGCTCTCTCGTTGGATTTAAGACTTTCTCAATTCGAAGATAATCGCACCTCATAATGGAAACCTAGCTAATTACTCAGGGAGAGAGAAAGGTAATTCAATTAATTTTTTAATTTATGAAAACTGTACTTTGGAATTTTTGGTCAGTTATGTCTTTCTCTTCCCCGAATTCTCTGAGAGAAGGAAGAGTTTGTTTTTTTGTTTTTTTTGTTTGTTTGTTTGTTTGTTTGTTTTTTTCCGGAGCTGGGGACCGAACCCAGGGCCTTGCGCTTGCTAGGCAAGCGCTCTACCACTGAGCTAAATCCCCAACCCCAAGAGTTTGCTTTTTAATTATTTGATTTGCTTTGTTCTGGAGAAGGAGAAAGCGAAGACGGTGGAGCTGTGGCTGGTTTATTAACACTGGTGTTTACTAATTTATGAGAAATTAGTGACTTGTTGCTTCAGCTCAAACAATAGCTCAGATAAAAGTAGGCAATCATGACAGACAGAGCAAAGAACAGCTGCTACCTCCAAACTAAAACACAGTTGAGAAACTTTTGAAACACTCAGTTATTTCTAAAAAGATGGACTCCTGGGAGCTCATTAGTGAGACTCAGGGACTAACGGCAATGAACTCATTTACCTGGGTCCATTGGGAGTCTTTCGCAGTCTTAGCAGAATTGAATGGTAGAAATATATTTTATTCACATTCTCACCCTATTAAAAAATTTCCAATACTGAATTTTAGTGCATATTCCAATATAACGGTGATGAGTGAGGAAGCTGGAAAGTGATTCATGTGCTATAGTTCATCAGGTTTTCCTTTAAGGATTTCCCAGAGCTACGGTGCATCACTGAGCCTTCAGCTCTCTGCTTTGTGGTTGTGTCTCAGGATACAAGGTCTCAGTTACCGATCAAGACGCACACCTGACTGCACGCATGACCATCGTGGTCATGGACCTCTGAAACAGTAAGTTGCTTTGGTCTTGGTGTCCTAATAAACATAAATATTCTAAAAACCCTCCAAACTTTACTGAATTTTATGTAGACATATGTTAATATATAAAAATAAATATTAAAGAAAAAAATCCCACAGTGAACACCTTGAGCAAATGAGGAGATTCATTAGGCAAAAGCAAACATTGTAATTTAACTGTGTTGATAGTTCTGCCCATGTTCGTATGCTTACCACGGCATCCACTGTACTAAATGCGTTCTGCTTACTTGATCCAGTCTGAAAACAGTGCTTCTAAGGAAGTCGGGAAATTGTGTTATAAAGAATCAGAGATCTGCTGTGAACTCTAAAGGTGGTCGACGTCCTAACGTGCTTCACTGAGGAGCTGAACCAAGTGTGTGATAAAAGACTGAACGTATGTTAGTGACTTTGTCAATAAAGTAATAGTTCTTCTCATTATATTTTCCAGTAAACATTGGGAAAAGGATGCTTTCAAATAAATCCTTTCCTTCTTAATCTGGTTGAACTAAAATGGAATTCTTCCTAGGGTCCGAGAAGCAGTGACGGGGGCAATGATGGTGGTGGAGACAATCTTCAGTTCTTTGTGAACCGAAGGTGGAGATTTTAAAGCCGTTTTATTCCTTCAAGGTTAACTATTTATTTATTAGTCAAAGATCTTATTTCCATGAATAATAATGATTCAGAGAGATTTTAGTATAAGAATTTTAAATATAATTTTGCTTACCTAAATGATGTCTGCATATTTGAAAGAATGTTATGATTAGGAATCAGTAGCATACGAAGTTAGCTTTCAAATAATTATTTTCATCAACAGGCCTGTCTTGGTATTCAGCCATAACCATGTTACAAGTTTATCAAGAGAACGACCTCTTCGTGCAGCCGTTTTCACATTCCTTCAGAAATCTAAGATTTAGGCAATTCCACACATCAATAACTAATGTGCTTAAAACTGCATAATAATAAAACAAGATATTATAATTGAAAACCAGTTTGAAGTTTTTCACTCACCATGCCCTTTAACCACCTGCTTAATACTCACACATTACATCTAGACGTGATTCTTCTTTGTTGAGGAAGTGATTTGTTTTTGTCTTTCCTGTTTTTTACCATCTACATTCTTCTGAAGATTGGAGGCCAGTTATTTGACAAGAATGAAGTCAACATGGTTCAATGAATCATTATGGCTGAAATAAGATTATTCAACTTTAGTGAGAAAGCTATGGAACCGTCTTGTCGCTCACTGGGTAGGATTAGCTCTCCCAGTATAATAGCCAAATGTCTTGACCATCATGAAAAAGGATAAACAAACAGATTTGAAATTCTTCTAAATATATTATAATGCTACTCATATAAAGTATAATGGTATACAAGTCAGTATAATAGATAAAATAGTCCAAAATAAGCATATGTGTACCACAGGAGGCAACAAACAATTCCAGCAATTGTTGACCTCTTCTTTAACTTATATAGAGAAAAGTGGTATATAGCAAAAGGGGAATATAGATAGATAGATAGATAGATAGATAGATAGATAGATAGATAGATAGATAGATAGATAGGTTTATGTATGTATTTCAGAGTAGTCTTCCAATACATAAAAGAGCACATACTGGTTAGAAACCCTACAAATGTCATCAATGTGCTCAATCCTTTTCACAACACAAATATCTATGAATACTTACAAGAACACACACTGAAGATGTGCGCCTTCTGGCAAGCAATGTGGAACGGCCTTTGCATGTAGCAGTAGCCTTTGAAATGAGAAAAAGCCGTCCTTAGAGAAGCACCATGAATACAGTCAGTGTGGTAAAGGTTTGCACTTCATGGTATCTTTCTACGAGAGTAAAACCTCTAGTGTACAGTCAATCTGTCAAAGACTGTGAACATCGCATTAGTCTTTGAGACCCTGACAGAGTACACACTGAAATGGAATCCTTAACTATAAAGGATTTGGCAATATCTTCAGTCAGCCGCTTATTTTCAGTTACAGAGTTTTCTGGCAAAAGCCTCTGACAGTCGTCAGCGACGCATTCAGGCACCGTGGTGCCGCTCCTTACTGTATTTGTAAGCGCGTGTGGACGAAACCCTATGAATTTAAACAGTAAGATCACCCTTTTGATTTCAGAATTCTCTTCAACTACATGAAAAAATTCATCTAGGTGTAAAGCGTTAGGTGTGTATCAGTGCCTTTCCTTCTGCTGCGATAAAATACAGCATTAAGGCAACTTATAAGGTTTATTTGGGTTATGGTTCCAGAGGGATATGGGATCAGATGGACGTGGAAATGCAGCCACGTGCTTATGTCACGTAGCAACCGAAGCATGAAGATCGGATCTCATATCAGCAACCTAAAGCATGAGTGGGAACTAGAAATGCTGTGTGGATGTAAACGCTTGACTGCACTCCCAGTGCCTCATTTCCTCCAGCAGAGCGGTATTTCCTAAATCTCTCCAGATGAAGCCCCCGACTGAGAACTGATTTCCCTGACTTGGAGCCTAGATCCTTGCTGTCTCTTGCACGAATCAATCCATGACGAAGAAAAACACGATGTCTGCGTTTAGTTGCCTTAATACCTGAGTGAGTGGAATGAGCCCTTACATTAGAAAGATGTCATGTGATGTCAGTACATCTCTGCGCATGTATGTGCACATAAATGCTGCTTCCCGTGAATGTTAAACCCTTTGACCCTGTAGGAGGAATTAAAGGAAGTTGCCGAAAACTTGTAGTTGGTCCTGGGAATGAACTTAATTGCTCAGTCATTTCTCTAGTCCTGTAAATGTTTACAATTTTATATCTATGTCTATGTCTATGTCTATGTCTGTCTGTATATATATATATATATATATATATTTCATCTTTATGTCAGGAAGTAGGAAAGAACTCATACAAAAGCAAAAATGAATTCATGTAAATGATTTGATAAGGCTTTAGACATCATTGTTGTGTTAAGCTTCAAGGTAAAAACTGTTTTATCACTTCCCATCATAGCCTTATAGGAAGTAAATCATTTACCGTGTTCACTCCAGTGTAATGGAGGAGATCACCAATTCTTGGCAAGTTCTTCATGGCCGTGGTAGGGAGAGCCTGACGCGGTTCACACCCCTGGAGCAGAGCCCTGATCTCCACGAGTGTTGAAAGCTGCTGTGGGCTGTTTGAATAACAATGTACATAATTTACTTCATGTTCCTCCTTTGAGAAATATTTTCATTCCCAAGGTTATTGTGTAAAGTTCTTCCTGCCAAGGTTAATGATTCCATGATGATTAGAAACACATGAGTCCAGGAGTCGAGTGTGCGTCTATGTTCCTCAACAAAAATGGTAACTGCTGTGACGTTCAGGACAGACCTTAATGCTGTGGGAAAGAACTCTGAAAACTGCGTTTAAACATATTTAGTTTCTAGAATATGCAAAAATAAAGATGCAATATGAATGGTATGAGGGGCTTCACAGACCTAAAACAACAAAGCAGCTGGGGTAAATAAGGCCATTTTTCCAGAAAGATACAAAGATAGGAAGATTCCTGAGTTCAAGGTCAGCCTTGGACAGAGCCAGTTTAGGCCCAGGTCTAGTGGAAATAGTAATTTCAGCAGGGGATGCTTAGGACGGAAGGCAGATCTCTGAATTCAATTGCTATGTTCTGAAATGTACTCGTTGTCTTTTTAAAAATCAAGGGGCTAAAGTCATAATATGCTGATTTGCAGGATAACCAAAAAGGAACCGGGGGTGGATGATTGAATTTATATGCAAGCAGAAGACTGTGGTTTAGTCTGCAAGAGCTGAATTGTGTGGTGATCTTCACAAAGCTCTCTCAAGCAGAACACATGGAAATGCTAGATAATGTAAGAGCAATTAGATTTATTTAAGGGAAAAATCTGTTGTGTGTATGTGTTTAACTTGATTGTAGGTTTTCAGTGCCATGACAAATATCTGCAGACTGGAAGACGACTTTGTGTGCTCTAATTTGGACATCTCTATACGATGGTCAGTGTTCAGTTGCCAGCTTTGCACACCACAGGCGATCCCCACTGACCATCTCACTGATGCTCAAATAAGATTAGTGGAAACTCAGTAAAATATTGTCTTCTTTTCAGACTGCAAACATTGTCACCTAAGGATGGAGAAAACAAGGCAATTTTAATAATAAATCCCTTTTCCAAATAAAAGTGATATATTGCTATCTTTGGGAGGGAATGTGTTTGCTTGTTGTTAGGAGTAAGTCCTTGTTCGTAACAGTTTCTCAGAACCACGAATGAATCCCAGAGAACTGTCTCAGTGAGTAAAGTTGTGTTTTGCTTGATGACCTGAGTTCAATGTCTGGGAGACCCATATTACTTCCACAGATTTTTCTTTTCTTTTCAGATTTGTATACTTGGCCTGTGGTATATGCAAACTCACACACCAGTATATACATACGTAATTTTAAAACCCAAATAAGGGCCGGTGAAGGCACTTGAATCAAACGACGCTCTGGGATTTACGTCTAGAACTCACATAGGGGGAAATAGACAATAGACAGCAATATCTTGTCCTCTCGCTGCCACATCCACACCATAGCACAGGTGTATATACACAAACACAGGTCAAATATTTTTAAATTCATGATATTAATAAAGCAAAGAAATAGCACAATTAGAAAAAATGCATGAATTGATTCATTTAAATTATTATTATATGATTTCAAGAACTATTACTGTTCATCCAAAGAATGAAGGTTCCTTTGTGAATCTTACTGTACTGTATCCTTTCATTCTCCAATTCAAAGATGTGTCATTTTAAAAATACATCTCAGCTGGCCTTGGAGGTTGTTGTTGTAATCACAGCTCCTGGGAGGCAGCAGCAGGCCACTCACTGAGTTTGAGGCCAGCTTGGTCTACACAGTGAGTTCTGAGACAGCCTTGGCTATGTGGAGACATCCTGTCTTAAAAGGATCCCATAAAGGAAGAGTATATTTCAAATTATGGAAATTTTTATAATTTAATCTGACTGGACTCTGACTGGTTTCAAAAAACCTTTTGTTATCTTTATTCACATTAAGAGAACTGTGTTAACAATAAAGATAAGCAATGTGGAGAATCAATTTCACAAAGGAATAGAAATCTATCAAATCCTTCAACAATCATCTACATCATCAAATTCAAGTGATGGGAGACATAGTAGAACGTCTTCATCCTCTGCATTATAAAGACCTGTATGGACGCAGGGGAACTAGGGTTATTACTCCCATTGAGTATCCCAGCACCCACATCCGATGGTGCGAGCTGCCTGTATTCCCAGGTACAGGACAACTGATGCGTCCTTCTGGCCTCCTAGAGTCCCCGTCCTGCAAATGGTGAAAAGACAAAAGCACATTTTATTCCCTAGTATATGTATATTATTCTTCATGTATATGTCATTTTTAATTGAAATTGTTTTAATTCAGATCAATAAAATTTCCACTGTGTATACCAAGAGTATACCTGGTGCAAGCCCTCATTTACGTCCTTAACAGGCAGAGGATGACGATGTTTCATTGGTTCTCTGTCTTCCATCACTTGAATTGATGAAGTCTCTGTTAGGTAACAGTCGGCCCAAAGAGAGTGATCCCCTGTGACTGGAGTTACGCATGGCTGTGAGCCGTCTGTGTGGTGCTGGAAATTAAAGGAAGGAAGGCCCTGAGGATGGAAAGCCAGTGCTCCTTCGGCTCTAGGCTCGTTCGGTCCCACGTGATTCGTAGCTGTAAGGTGTGAATGGTTGCCCTGTGTTCATCCTTACCCCAGCCCTGATTAACCAGAAGAAATGTAAGATTCATCACCTCAGACAGTAACTTAGACACCGTGTGTCAAGACATTTCCCAGCCCAAATCTCTACAAAATTAAGGAAGACTTTAAAAAAAAAAATAGGAGAGAAACTGACAGCACAACTAACCGGAACCTCCAGAGCTGAACTAAACTAAGAACCGAAGAGAACACAAGGAGGGACCCATGGCTCCAGCTGCAGGTGTAGCTGAGGATGCCTTGTTGGGCACCAATGGAAGGAGAAGCCGTTGGCCCTGCCAAGGCTGGACCCCAGGGTAGGGGAATGTGGGGGGTTAACGGGGGGAGGATGGGGAGGGGGGAAGCCCATATAGAAGGGGAGGGGAGGGGTTAGGGGGCTCATGGACGGGAAACCGGGAAGGGGAATAACATTTGAAATGTAAATAAGAAATACTCAAGTTAATAAAAATTGAAGAAAAAATAAAAAGGATGCTATAAATGTGAGCCATGTTATAAACGCCCTGACCATCACAGGTATCTTCAAAGCTGCAAAACAACCCACAAGAAGGGGAACACGGAAAATGTCAACAAAGTGATTATTCTTTAAAATCTTGTTCTTCTTTACCATTAGACCAAATTGTAAAATGAATCCCTGCAGATAAAAAGGTCCTTCTGGGTCATGTATGTGGTAAGACTTTGATGTGTGCCAATTATCTGTACAGGAATGAGAGAAGCAATGATGAAGAGGAACCCAATGAAAATAGTCAACGTGGTAAAGCATTTACATATCACAGTAGCCTCCAAAACTGTAGTAGGACCCTTACTGGAAAGAGACTCTATGAACGTAGCCAATGTGGTAAAACCTTTGCTTATCTCCCTGGTCTCTGAAGACAAAAGAACACACTGGAGAGAAACCCTATGGATGTGTGCAATGTGGTAAAATCTCTGTACATCTTAATAGTCTCCAAATACATAAAAGAACGCATAGTGGAGAAAAACCTATGGATGTGACCAATGAGGTAAAGACTTGCGTGTCATTATCATCTTTGGAGGCCTGAATGAATTCATACTAGAGAGAAATTCTATGAATTTAATATGGTGAAACTTTTGAACATTTTTAGCCTTCATCATTATGAAAGAATTCATACTGGGGAGAAATTGTATGAATGTAAGCAATGTCATGATTGTGTTGTGCAGCCCAAAGATTCACACTGCGCAATTGCAGGTCAATGCAAATGACAAGAACTTATTTTAATCAATGTACTACTGATCAGGACCACAGATCTAACTCAGGAGCCAAACTGCGACTCTAACACTCCTGTGCCTGAATCAGAATATTACAAACATTTTAAACTTGAACATCAGAAACACCGGTGCCAAGTTAAATCTAAATTTTTTTCACCAGTCGGGATGCAGCCATAGGGGCTTTCCTTACGTATCTGATCTATGCTAACTTATGCAGGATATAGATTTTACAGTCAAACCAATCATACCCGTTAGTTGGTGTGTACTTTAGAACAGTCATGTTTTGAGAAACGAAGATGAATAACATAAGCTGTGGTTAGGAAGAGTCATTATGTTTCTGAAACAAAACACAAAAAGTGAGGCTGATCTGCTTTTAGAAAGTCGCCGTCTCCCCCAGAGCCCGGGAGAATGAACTTAGTTTTGCCCTGTAATGAAATGGATGCTGGTAACAAAAAAGGCAATGCTTAGGAAAATCTTATTTTGCTTCTTCCTAACGACTGCATCATTACAGTCATCTTCAGTGATATAAAAGGATACACAGTGCAGAAAAACCTCACAAACATAGCCAATGGCACAAACCCGTTTTACCACTCAGTTACGTGAATTGCATAAGAGAACACACGCGGGAGAGACCCTGTGAATGTAACGGGGGTGGTAGAGCCCGGCCATCTCCTAATGCATAGAGGATGCGCACGGAGCTGCTCTGAGCCGGAGCAGCGTGGGGTGCGGCAGCCTTGAAGCCCTGATGGGGTCCTGGGCCCCGCCCGGCTCGAGCAGAGGGAAGCAGGGTGGGGACAGTGGTGCCGTCCACCAGGCCCGTCTGAACCTCCACTGCCCGAGTCACATCCTGAACATCAAACGCAGTGCCTTCGTGATGCATTTGAGGAACTTAGTGACTTTGCACAACCCCATCTCTGTAAACGAGGCAGCTTTATAGACGCCTTGCAGAAGAGATGCTGGATTGCCTGACAGTTCTTTGAAGACACAAGCCCTAAACTCTGCAGGACCGTGATGTCTCCTTTGGGTGTGGCCACGGATCTAGGGACCTACGTGATCTACAGGAAGACCCCAAACAAGCGAAACTGGCCATGCGCTCCTTCCAGTGACCGGACAGGGAAGACCGGGTGTGCTCCAGGACAGCGTCTGCCTGAGTTGCTAGCCGGGGAGGTTACCGAAGCTTAAACACCCAACAGGACTTGTCTTCATTGGAATATTCTAGAAAAGGCATTTAACTACCTGCCAGATTCAAAGACATTGAAATGTGTCAGGGGAACATCCAGCCCCGCTCTGTAGCTGATTATCTGGTTGCCCGTGCCTGCTGCTGTGTGACAGCTCCGTGAAAATGTGTGTTTTCTTCCCCGTAGCCCTTCCCCCAAAAAATACGCACTGGAGAGAAACCCTAGGGATCTAACCATTTTGTTAAAGACCTGGCATTTCACTGAGGTCTCTAAATGCATAAAAGAACACATACGGGTTACAAACCCCACATATGTAATCAGTGTGTTAACACACGCATGTAGCTGTGGATGTATAACAGAACATACACAGAAGATGTGTGATTACTGACAAGCAACGCGGGGGAGCCTTTCCCTTTCTGCTTTTTCTTTTTTATTTTTCAGACAAGGTCTCCATATGTAGCTCAGGCTGGTCTCAAACTCTCCACTCTTCTGCCTTGGCCTCCCAAGCTCTAGCTATGTAGGCGCGCCATACCACACGCGCCTCTGGAAGGGGCTTTTCTGCTTCCTGTCCATGTTTTTCACCCACAGTGTGCTGCCTTCAAGGAGCCTACAGGCGCTGACTTTCTTCCCCTTGTCTCTCCTTCTTTCTTCTCCTTCTGGACTCTCTCTCCTCTAAGCCCCAGGACGTCCCATGAAGTTTCCCATCATCCTCCTTTGCATTCACTAACCACTGCACTCTCCTACCCAGCACCGGGATCTGGTTCAGTCCTGCTGTGCGTTGGCCTGAAGGTGTTTGCATTCGGATGTTAATTCTGCTTCCTCGGGAGGGCTGCCCAAGGCGAGCAATCCATCAAGTACTCCGGGAAGGGCTAGAGTCGGTGATTGGGCAGCGGAGGGGAAAGGTGGGGCTGGAGGTTCAATGGTGGGGGCAGGTAGAGAAGGAGAAGAGGACAAGAAGGGAAGAGAGGACGCCGGAGGAGGAAGCACGCGATGGACCCTGTGCCCTGGAGAAACCGCAAGTACGGAGGGGGAATAAGTTAGTATTGCGTTGTGTCCGACCAATCTAGGCAGAGATTTAATTATAACAACTGGATGGTGTGTTTTTATGTGAGTTTATTGGGGTTGGAAATGCCAGTAGCACTGTCGGTCTCCAAGTCCAGATGTTCTTTCTTCTACCGCCCTCAAAGGATTGTTGGTTCTTCCTAAAAGGCAGCTTCCCCTTGTTGCTTTGTAAGTCATAGATGTTTAACACATTTCTGCCGGATCTGGAAAGTCACCTGCCTTAATAAATCAGCCCGATCTTAGTTTCCCCCTAAACAGAAGGGTTCACCTACGTTTTTTTTACAAATACTCTTACAAATATGGGAAAACACAGTGTTTTCCAAATAAAACACATCCATCTATTCAAATCGAAATCATCTTGTTAGTGTAATGTAAGAGCTTAATGACATATATAGATCATATATAATATGGGAGAGAGACAGAGACAGAGAGAGACAGAGACAGAGAGAGACAGAGAGAGAGACAGAGAGAGACAGAGGGACAGAGCGCTTTCATTTAAATACATTGAGAATAGACTCAAGCTAGTAAGGATCACAGCAGTAGAAATTGTGTTTATACTCATTTATAACACACGCACACACGCACACTCCTTACTAGAGGAACAACGGATAAAGGTGAAGAGATTATGATGACAACAGATTGAGGTTGTGTAATTCCCAAAATTAACCTGGAAGCCTCATCTGCCCAGGGACCAGGTAACTTCCTGGGAAGCTGGAAGCTGTAGTTATTAGAAAATAACGAAGTCCCATGGGAAAATGTCCTATGGGTTTGTCCTTATAAACCCCTGCAACGCATGGCTCGAGGCCATTCTCAGCTGGGAAATGCCAGGAAATGGTCCTATCCCTTAGTCAATGTTTAATATTTAAAGATTTCTTTAAATTTTGCTCAAAATGCTGCAGCTGGTTTTTCTGGCCAAGTTCGGGATTAACAGTTGATGTAGGATTGTTCCCCCACCATCATCACAATCGTTCACTTGATTGCCAAGGACACCTAAGGCCACAGGTAAGGAGCTCTGCCATCAGGTGATGATGCTTTGGGAGAATAACCCCAATTAAGTGACTGTGAAGGGCAATGCACCTCCCTGGGAGTCCTGGGGAAGGGCAAGCCCAGCAGCAGCTCCCTGATCTCTGACTTAATTAGGAACCGGGAGCTGCAGAAATCATCCCTCCCAGGCTCAATTGGCCCAGCTTTGGATAAGGGATTGTCAGGTTTACTGCGAACCAATCATAATTTACCCCTCTCAGAGCACCCCTGGGGTATTGTCATCTGGGCAATAAATGTAGCTATATCAGGGTCACGGCAAAGTAACACATAAGGCGAATGGCCCCGAAGGCAACCCCGGTGCATTGACGCCTCTTCTTGCTTATGAATTACCGTGTGGGGCACTGAACCATCCTCTCTCTGCATATGGTAGACTGAAGCTTTAGTAATTCATTTTAATAGATCCCCACCAACTTCTTGAAATCCATTCTGTTTCAAAACATGAAAGATATAAATACATTGTAACCGACAGGAACGGGGTTGTATTTTCAGCAGTTGTGCTAGAAGCATTTTAGAGTAACTGGGTTTCTGATGTGGAAGACTGAACTCTGGCTAAGTAGGGGTGAGGAGAATTAATGGAGGGCGCTATGCACTCACATTTGAATTAACTCAAGGTCTGTCCCATAAAAATGTCCAAACTGTGCAGGGGTTGCTTGTGTTTGAGGTGGAACCTCCCATTTTTCTGCTTGTCTTAGACTTGAATGACAAGAAACCTTGAATTTGGAAAGGCAGGCTTGTCAGAGGCCATTGTCCTGGATGTTGTGGCTCAGATGTGTACACAAGTCGCTCCACATTGCTGGCTGCATGCGCACAGAGGCTATAAAGCCTTCCTAGAAGCTCATTCTGTGGGCAGGGCAGAAATCCTTCCTGTTAGCCCATTTCAGGCAGCTGCCCTAACCACTGTGCTCTCTGCTCCTGGCAACAGTGCTCCCTGCTCTTGTAAAAGTCACAGAGCTTCTGATTTTATCTTAGACGCTTAAAATGCAGAATATGTAGAATGAGTGCTGTTTTCCTCATCAAATCCAGACAGGTCATACTCATCTGCTTCTATACCCAAATTCACCCTACGTCACACACACATACACATGCACACACACATGCACACATGCACACACGCACGCACACATGCACTCACACACACACACACACATATATATGCTCTCACACGAACCCATGCACACTCACACGTGTATACACCTTCTTGATTCTGTGAGACTGGTGTCCAGCCAGCTCTAGGATCTGTCTGTCTCCCTCATACTCCACGATACTGAGGTTACAAGCACATCGGCACCATTCCTAATTTGCAGTTTGGTTCTGGGCATTTGCACCCAGGTCCTCATGCTTGCACAAAAACCATTTCACCACTGAGCCATCTCTTGTGTCCTTCTAATTTTTTGACCTTAGACAAAAGCCTGGCAACTTAAAACAAAGGTTTTGTATAACGCATTCTTCCACCAGCAGGGTCTCAAAAAATTTCCAGCCTTTAAATTCTTTAATAGGTAGAGAAAATGGAGCTGACCAAGTCTCCTAAATGGTAATATAATAATAATATAATACAATAATAATAATAATGATAATAATATAAGGGTGCTGCTTACTGCCTTGTTCCTTCTGGTTTGCTCAGCCTTCTTTCTTACAGCACAAGGGACCCCCAGCCCAGCCATGGCCCCATCCACAATGGTCTGGGCCCCTCCCACATCAATGGCTGATGAAGAAAATGCCTTACAGGCTTTCCTGCAGCCCAGTCTTACAGAACATTTTTAAATTGTGGTTCTCTCCTCTGAGATGACTCCAGTTTGTGTCAAATTGACATAAAACTAGCCAGAACATGAATGTTGACCAAAAAAGTTCTGAAGAATAAACTAATAATGAAAATCTGATTTCTTAACCTCCAATCTTAAGTACTAAATTTTTCATTTTTAATTCAGTATTCTTTGACCTTAGCCTAGGAGTCTTTCAAGGAAGGATTTATAATATCTGTCAGCAGTTTAGTGTTACACTGAGCCACATAAAATTAATGTTTTTGAGAGTTAAAGGCAGCTTAATATGCATAATATATGGTTTACCCTATCACCAAATTACAGGTGGCGTGGTCTACACTGAACAGTTGTTGTATATGCAAGTTTCTGTGTAAGACTAAAGATGATGTTGGGATATTATAAAGACATAATCAAGCATGAGGAGTTCGTGGTGATGAGAGTGAGTGACAAGAAGGTCTCCTGTCTGAGAGTGGAGCTGCTTCCTCACAGATCCGCGTACAGAGGTGAGGCCAGTGTCAGTCTGTCCCTTCTTTAGTCTCCCCAAATAGAGAGATAGATTGGTTAAGTAATTTATCAAAAGTGTGTTTTCAGTTTATATTCTTGTAGAATACAGGTTATATAAAAATTTAAAAAGAATACATACATGCATACATACACACATACATACATGCATGCATATATACATACATACATTAATGACAGGAAAAGCCACACTTAAAAAGACATTAGGAACTAACCTGGGGCGGCTTGTTACCACCCCATAGGTGCTGAAAGCACACAGTAAGCTCCTTGGTTTAGATGAAGATGTTTTAAAATAACACAATTCACAATAGGATCATAAAGGAACAGAACAAAGATTTGAAAAAAAAAACCAGAGCTCTTTTCTCCTCTCCTCTCTCAGTGCCCCTTCCTCTCTCCTACTCACCCCCTTTCCCATGGCAACTTCCCTGGCCTTGGTGCTTGGGGCCAGTGACCTTGCCCACCAGAAAGCATCTTCCCAATAAACCCGTCTTTAATATAAAAAAAGAAATATTTGAAGAAGCAATTGCTGATAAATTTTAAAAATTGATACCAGCAACATAACTTAAAAATTCATAAAATATTAAAAAGATAAATAGATCTGGAAATTAGAAATAAATTAGAAATATAAAGCCTTATAAATCATAAATTCAACCAGCTACAACTATACCCAAAACAACAAGCCTGTCACATAGCCTATACACATAGTTGTACCATCCTTGAATTTCTGAGAAGACATTATTTTGAAGGCAACCAGAGAAATAATAGCAACATTAATGCAGAAAGTGAAGATAAAAATTATAGTCATTGTCATACCAGAACTTGTAGTAGCTTGAAGATATCTTTAACATGGCCTACTGGAAGAAAGAAACTACGAATCCGTAATTGTACATACAAAGTAAAGGGAATAAAGACTTGTGCAGGCAAACAAATGTTGAGTACACATCATCTGTGCACTCAATTCAATCGGTAGATCAATTTCATGATAAAATGTTTTTCAGGCAGGAGAGACTATGACACCAGAGAGAAACCGGGATCTATACTGTGCAGAAAACATACTAAGAATCAAATAAATGAAATTTTAAATAATTTCTATTTAAACATTCTCTAAAATAAAATTGGCAGTGGTAAAAATAGTATCAATAGTCCATGTGTTTACAGAACACACAGAGGTAAAATATGAGCTAACGCTAATAACAGCACCACAAAGTTAGGAAGGAAAATTGATAATTTATTATGCTATGATCTTCATAGTGCATATAATTTGAATGTAGACTCTGATTAATTAAAAGCGTACACTGTAAACACCGGGACAACCACAGTATTAAACATAATTGTGATGATCTTTCATATGGATACAATCTGCCCTCCAGGTCAAGGAAGACTTGGGATCTTAGAACCATGAGGTCCTTTACTGCACGGACAGCACTGGAGCCTCCTGGGAAGTCAGAGTAGAGCTGACCCGGGACGTAGGTCTGGGCTTGTTGGAGGACTTAAGGGCAGCCACATGGCTGGCAGCCGTCTCCGTTATGGGTCGGAAAAAACAAAAGCAATGGACCTGGCTTGGTGGCCCTGACAGCCAAACCTCGTCACGTAACAGTAACCCACTTGGTATCTGGAAGGCATCACATTGTTTTCAGTTGTTAGAACTTAGTTTTTGTCTTCCAAAAATTATGGTTATGCTCTGTCTTTACTCTTTAAAAGGTATTTATTTTAACACACAGGGACAGTTTAGAGCAGATAACAGACAAAGGTTGTTTAACTCAGATTCGCTTGGTAGGTAGCAGCCCTCAAACCTGTCAGAGAACCTGCTGAGAATGGCATTTAAGATGCTTAAACTCACCACGACAGAGACCCCCAAACCCTAGCAGTGACCCCTTCAAGGCCTCCAAGATGTGGGCATCGCGACAAAGGACTCCACGTGGACTGGGGTGCACTGACCACTGGGCGTTACTGCCCCAATGCCTTCCCCACTGCCAGGACCCTGCCCAAACCGCGGACAAACGGGGCACAGGACAGGCCTTGTGCTGCTTAAGACAGAGTCAGGTCGGTCTCCCGAGTTTCTCCCCCAGGAAGGTCAGGGTTGCCAGGCCTGGCAGCCAAGGCTGACCTTGGTCCCCAGTGAAGCCATCGACACCACAGGATCCCAGTCGGGTGGGCATCCGGGTAACCGGTCAATCTCTGTCGTTAATTGATCTTTGCCTGTGAGTTATCCTCCGGGCTACTCAGGTAAAATCTTTTTTACCTCAGATCTGAAGGGTTTGAAGACTGGACGAGTTTCTTTACCTAAAGAAACTTGCTTTTCCGTAAGGGATCCCGGTTACCAACCACCCGTGTCTCA
Organism: Rattus norvegicus; assembly: GCF_021556685.1. Taxonomy (NCBI): domain Eukaryota; kingdom Metazoa; phylum Chordata; class Mammalia; order Rodentia; family Muridae; genus Rattus; species Rattus norvegicus. Next base: position 102,254 of record NC_141553.1, on the reverse strand, counting down.
GGGTGAACAACCGGATAGGAGGAAAGGGTAAAGTTTAAGGTTTGTGTGAGGTCTGAGGATACGAAAGCTCTGAGAAAGTGTTTTGGGTCTAAGGTGTTTTAGGGTTGGTAAATGCAGGGAATTCCCGCGTGCACAGTGGGGGTGTGTGTGTCCTCGTCTCCAATTGGTTTCTGATCAATCAATAAAGATCCCGGGGCCAATGGGCGGGCAGGTGAGTGGGGCGGGGCTTGGAGGCTCCCACAGGTGAGGACCTGGGAGAGGAAGGAGGCGCAGGTCGCCGTGACGGGGGAGAAGGTCGGACCTCAGGGCCTCAGTCACGTGAGAAGCAGGGTGAGTGGACGCGGGAACTGCCCCTGGGGTAGCAGAGGTGAAGTCCAGACTTTAAGAGATTGAGTTTCAGGGTTGTGGGTCCCGCGTCCGCTCTGCCAGAGGGCGTGGCCGCTCGGGGGCGGAGCGCGGGAAACCTGACGGAGCTCACCCCGCGCTGTCGCTAGTGGGTGCTGGGCCGCGGGGAAGCCCCGGACACCGCTCCAGGGGTGGGGAAGCTCAGTCTGCGGTGCAGGACAGGAGCTGGCTCAGGGGTCCCGGGGGCTGCAGGGAGGCCGGGGCAGTCCGGGACTCAGGCTCCTGGACATCCCGGCGCCACCCGGAGCCGCAGAGGAGCTGGGAACGGAGTGGGGGCCGCAGGCTGGGTCAGGCCCGGGGCTGGGGTGGGGAAGCGGGGAGCTCTGCCCGGCCCTCGGGGAGGCTTCGGTCTGACGGTGGCTGCAGGCTTGGGCTCGGCGGTGCTCAGGGCTGGGAGCGCGGGGAGGCCGTGCACGGATATCAGACCGCGGCTCTGTGGGCGGAGGCCTCCGTGGCTCCCCACGGCGGATCCTGATGAAAAGGCGGCCCAGGTTCTGAGGCGTTTATTGTCATGGTGGAAAGTACACGTGTAAAACCGTACCCCACTTCTCAGGGCGGGCCTGAGATTAAATCCCTTTTGCAGGAAGGAGTCTCTGGGAAGGAAAGCTCATTGGCTAGGCCCCCAGGCTTTAGGTGCCTCATAAAATGCAGATTTGTCTTGAGCCTTCTTGACCACAGGTCCCGTCCTCTACCTGTGGAGGGGCCTGGGGCGCTGCTCTAACGTCACTGATGGCCACAAATCTGTGTGTGTCCGTGGGCTGCAGCTACTGACTGCTGTGCCTGGTGTGCTGGGGCCTGGTGTGCTGGGGCCTGGTGTGCTGGAACAGGCAAAGCTCCTACTCTGGTGCTTGGAGCCTTAGCTCAACCAGGGACCAAGCTACCGTTCATGGTCGCACAGTTAACTTGGGGGTACGGGGGGGGGGCGTTAGCCAGCAACGGGGAGGATTAGAAACGCTCAGCATTAAGGAGTCAAGGCATAGTAAAATTAACTGCGTATGTGCGTGCGTGTGTGTGGTGTGTGCGTGCATGTATGTATTTGCGTGCATGTATGTATTTGCGTGCATGCCTATGTGTGTGGGTGTGTGTTCATGCGTGCGTGCCTGTGTGTGCATGTGTGTGTGTGTCTTTCATTCATGAATCTCAGGCTGTTGCTCCTTCTGCAGCATGGCTTTCAGTACAGATTGCACTCACCGGAAACACTAACAACTTTCCTCTTCTCTTGTGTCTTTCTGCCCCGCCGGTCCAGTGGAGTGATCTTCAGACCGCAGCAGTGCCTTCCCCACCCCTTACCTCCCGTGGGTGCAGCGGATGGAAGGAGCAGGGGTGGGGAAGTACAATGCATAGCGACTGTCTCCCTGGAGCAGACACAGCGGCCTCTCCAGAGGTAACTTCTGGGGATCCACCTTTCAGTCTCGGGGAGGCGCCCTATTTAGGGAAGGGAGGACTTCCCACTTGAGGATGCGCGCACGTATCCTTTGATCAGTTTATCACATCGAGGTTGTCATTTTACGGATAATGCGCAGTAGAGGGTGAGCATGGAAATCTTTCCAGCTCGTCCTTGTGACATTGTCAGCCAGATGATCGTGAAAATCATTCTTGTCCGGCTTTAGTCACTGTGTCAAATGGCTTCCTGCTGTCCTTGCTCCCTTCCTGTCACGTGGCTCACCTGTCTGTGATTCCCTCAGGCTCCAGTGCGGGCCCCTCAGGCTCCAGTGTGGACTCTGAGGCTCCAGTGCGGACCCTCTTCCCCGTCATGGCAGGGACTTTACTAGTTAAGGCTAAGTAGGAGGATCGCAGATGGAAGAGGGCACCGCCCCTGGCTGGATCCTGTCCTGCTTTATTCTGTCTCTAAGGACATTTCACAGACTTTCATACACTGCGCATGAGGGCACTGCATGCAGTTTGTCAAAAACATAAAACCCTGATAGCCCGACCTCTCCTAGTAACAAAGGGTTGAGTGCAAATCTCCGAATGTAAATTATTGGGGCCTCATGAACATCAGCATGGGACGCACCCCAAAGGAACGACCACGTAACTGTACCGTGGCAACACCACCCAAGTCTATTAGACCCGAAGGCTAAGTCGGGGCACCACAGAGACGTTTGCACATCTATGTTTATTGCCACAATAGTCAGGAAGTGGAACCAGTCTAGATGCTCGAGATGAATAGATAAAGAAACTATGCCTCACGTGTAATGGAATTTTATTCAGCCATAAAAAGAGCAAAATTGTGAAAGATCTTTTCAGGAAAATGGGGCCAAATTGATATCATGTTAAAGAAAATATGTCAGACTCAGAAATACAAATATTGGATTTTTCTGTTCTATGCATAATCTACATTTCAACCGAAAGACGTGGAAGTGGAAGGGGCTAGGTGTAGAGGAAGACTGGAAAGGCAGGAGGTGGGAAATATTATTAGTGTAAGTAATGGCTCTTCCTGGATGTCAACTTGATTATATCGGAATTAAGTACAATTCACAACTGCGGGTCTCACCTGTGATCCAGACCTTGAGGCTTGAATACACACCTTTAATCATATCACAGCTTCAGGTGGAGATAGACACGGGACCTTGGAAGAAGACAGACTCCCTCTTCACCTGCTTGCACTTTCTGACAGGGCATCCACTCCTTGTGCAGAATACCCAGAAACAACGAGCCTCCTGGGACCAAACAACTACAAGATTTTTGGACTTAGAACGCTCAGCTGACCAACACTGCGAGCTGGACTACAGACTGTGAGTCATCGTCAAATTCCTTAGGGTCAGGGTTGTGGTGGGGGTTGTGGGTCTGGGGTTGCAGGTTAGGGTTTGGGGGTTAGAGTTGGGGTTTACGGTCTGGGTGGTTAGGGTTAGGGTTAAGGTTAGGGTTAGGGTTAGGCTTAAGGTTATGGTTAGAGGGTTAGGGTTAGGGTTAAGGGGTTAGGGGTTAGGGTTAGGGTTTAGGGTTAGAGGGTTAGGGTTTATGGGTTAGGGTTAGAGGGTTAGGGTTAGGGTTAGTTTACTCATTAGGAAGAAATGTCTAATGTCAAATCATTAAAAGCTACACAATGTAGAATGTGACCACAACTAAATTATTTTCGACATTTAATCTGGAAACACCTTCAATAATGTCAGTTTAGGCTGGTAACAGAGGCCACTGGAGAGATCACTTAAAAGCAAAAAAGGAAATGCACTTGAGAAAGGGCTAATAATCGGAATAAGGGCCTCACATGGGAACGGTTGAAAGTCACTATACACCGACTTTAAACATCAATCAAGAGAGGGGTAATTGTTCAAATTCTGAAGCTTATGATGGGATCAATGAAAAAACCATCTTCCTTAGTCAATCATAAGGTCGAAGCTTATGAATTGAGCTTATTTTCCAGTCAACGGAAGCTTGTGGTTTGAACTTCTTTTCTAGTTGTCACGCCACAGCCTTCAATAGGCCAGAACCAAAAGTCTTGCACTTTAGAATGATTCTAAGAGACTGAACACTGACAGTAGGAATTATAAAAATACCTACAGCGGGGCTGGAGAGATGGCTCAGTGGTTAGGAGCACTGACTGCTCTTCCAGAGGTCCTGAGTTCAATTCCCAGCAACCACATGGTGGCTCACAACCATCTGTAATGGGATCCGATGCCCTCTTCTGGCCTGCAGGTCTACATGCAGGCAGAAAGCTGTACAATGTATACATAATAAATAAATAAATATTTTAAAAATACCTATAGCAAATAGTCACATGAAAAGTTCATATAAAACTGGAAACAAAAGTAGAAAAATTAATGGTATTGAATGAATACAGTATGGCATGTGCTTTAGGATACTGTGTCACTAAATCAGTAAATATATTTATTAATATTGTTGAGTTAAATGGTACAAATAAAATGACTTTAAAATATTTATTTACTTGTGTGGGTGGAGTTCCTACCCTCACACATGTGAGTGCCACAGTGCACGTGTAGAGACAAGAGGACAACATTCAGAAGTTACTTCTCGGGGTTGGGGATTTAGCTCAGTGGTAGAGCGCTTGCCTAGCAAACGCAATGCCCTGGGTTCGGTCCCCAGCTCCGAAAAAAAGAAAAAGGAAAAAAAAAGAAAAAAAAAAGTTACTTCTCTCCTTCCACCATATCAATCCTGGGGCTAAAACTCAGATCATCATCCCACTCCACTGGCCCTTACTACATTCTTTAAATCTATATTTATATCCCTCAAAGTTTCTATACTCAAATTGACTAGAAAACAAAAGATACTATCTTAGTTCATTTTCTGTAATTGTAACCACATGCCACAGCCTGGGTAATTTCTTAAAGAAAATAGATTTGTTGGGCTCTTGACTGTCGAGACTGGGAGTTTCAAGAACCCAGCAACAGTGTCTGACTAGGGCCCTCTTGCTACATTGTAACATGACCAGGGCATCACTAGGGGGACAGAGCAGATGTGAGAACCAGGTTTCTCTACTTGTCCTTATAAAGCCACTGTGCCGGCCTGGGGATTCTGTCCATGGTCGTATCTCAACTCAAGGTCCTGGGCAGGTAATGAAGACACTGATCAAAATCTCTGCCTCTTAGTGCACAGCAGTAGATGTTTCATTGCTTTGAATGGAAGAAATCTTGCTCCATCAACCACAGAGAGGCTGCTGGCCCACGACAAGCAGGAGAAGTGGATCCCACCTCTCTCCCTGTGTCCTCCCTTGAAAAGTACCATTGCACCTGTGAGTAATGGGCATTTGCTGTGCACAGAAGCGGGAGATCTGTCAGGTTTATGGTGGATGCTGTTTAATGCACTTCCTGTAGGTGACCTCCCAACTAATATCTTCCGAGAGAAGTTAAAAAGCAGAGAGCAATGGTTACTATCTCTGGGTCTTGCCTTCTGTTTTCTCTTTGGACAACTCTGGTCATAGAGCATGCTATGAAGAGACAGGAGGGAGGGACCTTGCTGATCACTGAGTCTGTGCCACCTCCCCACACTGACCCTGTGTAGCCATACATGGGTCGGACTCATCTGCATTAATGAATTTTCCCTTAGATTCTGATGATCACCTTGACACTTTCTGTAAGGTGTAGGTAACAGTCAGTTCTATGTATACATGGGACGTTGGTTCCAGGCCCCCTCATCAATATCACGTCTGGTCAGGCCTCCTATGTAAAATTGTGTAGTGTTCAATATTCAATACAATGTGGATTCTAAGAAAATACATTGGTTTATTAGGAAATCGTGACAAGCAGATAGATCTCTGCATGTTTGATACAGAAGTAACATCTTTTAAATGTCTCTCCGTCCTCCTTCTCCTTTCTCCTTTCATTTTTCTTCATCTATATCTGTTGCTGTAAAATTATATTAAATGGCTTTCTTCTACTCCCACTGGGTCTAGCACTGCAGTGCCCCAAGATATCTGCTCTTGGCAGAAACTCACATCCCAGCCCTGGGGCGGCCCAGTGTCTCTGCTGCCACACACTCTTCCAACCTCCATCCTCCACATGAGAGAACACACAACACAACAACTCCTGATCCGATGGATAAGATATAATCGCCCATGTAGACATACAAGGCCCTGTACACATCCATCCCTTAAGAACATTCATAACAACCTGTAAATACACAGAGTGGAATCTTAACGTCAGCCTCCATGTCCTCTCTGCGGCTTCTCTACCTTCTCCTCCAGTCTCCAGTCCTTTCCATTTCAGTCTCCTCCTCTTCCTTCAAGCTTTTCTCCTGCCCACCCTTCCTTCTGTCCGATGACAGGACTCATTCTATCCCGTACCTGCCTCACCTGTATGACATCATCCCGCATTTCACCCTTTTTGCGTAATTAAAAAAAAAAACTTCTCTCAAATGTAAGCTGAGCACAACTATTATCATTTTGTAATTAAAAGCATAAAATATATCTAACACCCAGTCCAACACTATATCAGTTAAGCAGAACATTTAGTTATCCGTTCCAGCTTAAGAAAGGCTTAAAATCTATGTTATATCCTGGCTAGCTTGTATCCTATCTGATAACTATCTAATAAAATATGTATTTTCAGAGTTAAACAGCCTGTTAGGTTATGAGACTATAATCAGTCTTCAACCCAGTCAGAAATCTGAGAATAACCAACTATCTATAAACATAGGAAGACTAACACGGCTTCCAGACCTGAGAGGTTGTGGATTTCTGACATTTTTGAAAACCGTCTATCTATATAGAACAATCTGGACTGTTTTCCATTTTTATCTTATTATCTTGAAAGTACACTAGCAAACTCAGAGCCGTGAATTTTCTATTTGGCCCTTAACTCACATGTGTAATCAGCTCAGAAATTCGTAATGGCATCAATAGAAGGACTGACTCTAAACCTTGTACTTTTAAAATTTTTTAACAAATTCTATACCAAAGTAAAGATATGGTTTTAGCTTAGTTACCAGATGAGATTATGACTGCATAACTCAATCTAGCTAATTCCTCCCTGTTAAATTACATGAATCTCAGCAGCCACAAACCAAAAATCCTATTTTCCCAAAATCTCTCTTTAATTATTAATATCGTGGGCCCCCTTCCGCTTGTGGGACAGATCGATAACTTACTGCAAGTTGAGTAATGGGCTATGCAAGCTATTTACCCTGATTCCAGGAGGAAGAAGGGAAAGAGCCTACTGAGTGCTGCGAGGGGAGCTCAGGCTGAAGTCAGGACCTGGTGAGCACAGGGTCACTGCCCACACAGGGGAGGAGCGGGCGACTGAGCAGTGGTGGGTGGAGTGGTAGGGCCTCCCTGGGGCTGGTCCCGGAGACAGATGGTTAGGCTATCGGTGGACGGGCACAAGGGCTACAATCTCTGCAGATCTGGAAAAGATCCGGTCCTGGACAGGAAGCCCAGGTCAAGAACCTCTACTGAGTCCCTTACGCAAGCTCTAATCCTAAGGAAGGTGCTCGTGCCATTCAAGACTCACTGGCCAATCAAAGCCTCCAGTCGTGCCAATCAGAATAGGAGGCGGGATCTTCTGCGACCACGCGGCGGATTCCTCCCGGTAGCTGCCCGGGCTCGAATCCTCTGTCCTGCAACTGGATGCTGTGGGGCGCGCTCAGGCAGGCTCTGCAGTTGTGGCATGGTGAGCACAGGGTCACTGCCAAGGACCGGGAGGAGCAGGGGGCTGGGCAGTGGGAGCCGACGTGGTGGGTTTTTCCTGGGGCGGGGGGCGGGGGGGGGACCGGCATCCATATGCGGCCACGTGTGCGATCTCTTGTGCTCCTAGCCACTAGCTGGACCCAGTGGTAGCCCCCGAATAACTTCACTGTGGGGCTGCATCCGCGCACAGCATTTGGGAGAGTGGCTTGTCAGGATGCCAAATCCAGAGAGCCCTAGTTTCTAGCAGTTCCTTTCTTTAAAAAGAAAAAAAATTATATATATATTATAGCTGACACACCAGAAGAGGGCATCCAGTCTCATTACAGATGGTTGTGAGCCACCATGTGCTTACTGGGAATTGAACTCAGGACCTTTGGAAGAGCAGTCAGTGCTCTTAACCACTGAGCCATCCCTCCAGCCCACCAGTTCCGTTCTTAACATTTAAAATTAAGGTGTAAAATCCATTTGGAGTTATTTTGTGGAGGTTGTAAAAGACATCTCACATCCTGGGTAGCCATTCAATATCGCGCTGTGATGTAAAACAGTAGAATTGACGATGTAAAGTATTTACTAATTCTTAGGATATCGAAAGTCACACCGAAAACTTAGCTGAGGGAGGGCTGCCTGTAAAGCACCCCACAGGTAAGTGTGCTAACCTGGCCTGTTAGAGATCAGGATGCCACCAGGGTTGTCCAGAAACATGGCTCCAAGCCATAACAAAGGAAACAAGTGTGACTTACAACCAGCCACCAGGCCCATCCCCATGTCAAAGAGCAGGCCTCTAACAAGCTGCTCAGTGGGGCATTACAGGAGCACAATCAACATTAGGGCCCGGTGTGCAATAAACATTCAGTTCTTCTTGAGAAAAACTCAGTTTTGCCACATGGCAGGATGACACCTGGTGACAACCATTTGAAAAGGTTAAAATCCATGGTTGTGTTGAGTGCTGGGCAGGTCAAGCAAGGCTTTCTTTCCCTGAGGTCCCCATGACATAGCTCCTTTTGAAACCCAGGAACATGCTTGGCAGAGCCAGTCTAAGGCCTAGGCCTTGTGAGCTTATCCTGAGGCCCGCGGTATAGACGGAAAACAGCGCTCCTTTTCTACACCATGAATATGGCTGGGGAGATGGTAATGGTCAGAGGCCAGGGCCTCGGGGAGGGGTTGCTTCAGATTCGGAGAACACAACTCTTCCCACCGTATGAGGTTTTGGTGTCGGTCCCAAGGCCACTGTTGGCTTGGTCAGTAATGTTTTTGAGATTCCCGGAGTTCCCACTGTTTGGTTAGACTCCTGAGTGTGACCCGTTGCTTCTGTGACTTCATAGAAGTCTCTCGTTTCCTTCCATTTCCCACCCGTGAGTGGTGTACGAGGTGACACTCTTCTTAAGAAGCGAACTTAGCATAAGACATTGCTTCTGTAAGACCTCCCGTCTATGTTTTTCATCGTCTGGGACCTTCCACTCACTGTGTAAATGTCCCATCTGTCTAAGTGGCTAGACCTGCAGTCTCCAGTCCATGTTTAAATCGTTCAGAGCATAACCTGCAACCTGAACCTAACAGGGACCTAAGGGTGACAGCATACACGGGATGCAAAATGTGCCCTAGGTCAGCTCCTCTTTTAGCAATAACCAGTGTAGCTGGGCTTTGCTACTTTATGGTTTTTTTCTTTTTCTCCACCATTAATCCCCCCTCCCCCTTCCACCGCTAACACCAAATAGGAGAGAAACAAGGACTGAAGAGAAAGAGATCCTTGAATCTAATTTCTTTCCTTCTAGTCAACCCAACAGCACTCGTTGAACAGTGTCTGAGGGGATTGGAGGATGAAAGATAGGAAAGGCAGAAAAAAGATGCAAAGCCAGGAGTTAGATTTGGGAGGCCTGCTGGTTAGTGCAGCACTCAGAGCCTTGAGTTAATTTTTCATAGACTTTTTATACCCCACAGTAGTGTGGGAAGCAAAGCCAAAAGCTAACAAGAAGTAATTTGTTGAAGTATACTTAGGACACCTGTTCTCTTTTTTTCTAAAGATTTGTTTATTTTATTGATGTGAGTGCACTGCAGCTGTCTTCAGACACCAGAACAGGGCATCAGATCCCATTACAGATGGTTGTGAGCCACCATGTGGTTGCTGGGATTTGAACTCAGGACCTCTATAAGAGCAGTCAGTGTTCTTAACCACTGAGCCATCTCTCCAGCCCAGGACATCTGTTCATAGCCAGAGGCACCTCCCTCTCATCTTGTAGCACCTGGAAGATTTGAGTTTTGTCAGAAATGCAGACAGAAGTCATATTTTTCTCATGCCCTGAGAAATTGATTAAGGCATAATTATAAAATAATAGGCTGTATTTTTACGTGGAATATTGAATCTGTTGGATGATTATTACTAGTACCTCATTCACGACTACAGTGGGGGAAAAAAAGCAAGAAGTGGGGCAGAATTAGTACAGAGTCTGTGGTTTATAGAGAAAAACAGGTCTGGGACGTTTCAGGTGGCAGCCAAATGCTGAGACGGGTATGAATTTTCAAAGAGATCATCACCACTAAAGAGCAGGTCCTTGCTCAGGATCGGAAGCCTAAGAAGGTGCCTTAGTTAGGGATTTACTGCTGTGAACAGACACCATGACCAAGGACAACATTTAATTGGGGCTGGCTTACAGGTTAAGAGGTTCAGTCCGTTATCATCAAGGCGGGAGCAGGGCAGCATCCAGGCAGGCCTGGTGCAGGAGGAGCTGAGAGCTCTACGTCTCCATCTGAGGGCTGCTAGCAGAAGACTGGCTTCCAGGCAGCTAGGATTAGGGTCTTAAAGCCCATGGCCACAGCGGCACACCTACTCCAGCAAGGACACACCTCTAAATAGTGTTACTTCCTGGGCCAGGCATATACAAACCATCGCAGAAGGTGTCCTGAGGGAAACACTCCCTCATGCTAAGCCTTCAGTTAATGGAAGGAATAGGAAAGTGAATCCTAGACACAGGGAGGAACTTCATACAAAACCTGCTACAGCTGTGGTCCAAGCTGGTGGAGCAGGGTCCACCCCAATTTAGAATCCAAACCTTGCAGGATCACCCAAGTTCTGGAAATAAGAAAGATGTAAAATTTAAGTCATGATTCTTTCCCTGTGGTTTCAGTTCAGCACTGTTGAGGCATCTATGTTTGGCAGAACCCCAGGGAGGGAGGATGCTGTGAGAGTGCATTGCATGAACCGGTGAGCGTGAAGCCTGAGTTGCATTTTGAGACCAGAAGATATTGAGATCCTTAAGCTATGGGACACCTGTCATGGAGAGCTGCATGTAGGGAGTGGAGGTAACGCAGCCGAGAGATGTATGAGAAGTTGCCGGGATAGGGCCATGTAAGCCTTTTGAGGCTGAGGCCCCATTTGTCTGAGACAGAGCTACAGGATTTGGTGTTTGTCCTGCTGGGTTTCTTGCTTCTGTCCAATCCTCCCTCCCTGTGTACACATTCCTCTCTACTGGAAAGGGAAGGGTGTTCCGTGCCTTTGTGTGTTGGAAAGATATAACTCGCTCTCTGATTTTACAAGCTGTGGCAATCAGGAGTGTCAGACGAGACTTTGGGCATTTATAGAGTGTAGGGGCTGCTGCAGGCTGCTAGGATCATTGAAGTTAAACTAAATGCATTTTCATCATGGATGACCATGAGCCTACAGTGACCGGGGTCAGAATGTAGTTGATGGAGTCAGAAAGCCCCCAGACAGGGTGATGTCTTTGAACGCTTCTCTCCTTTGTAGCTTTCTGTGTGGGAATTTATAATGTTAGGGTCCAAGAGTCACTGAAGGAAGACCCCAGACTCAAATACCTTGCAAAGGGAAAGAGCGTTTTACTCTGCAGAATTCTGTCATGCAGGGGTTTACCATTCACCAGGGTGGAGACAGACATGTGAGCTTTGCAAGCTCAATTGAAACTCAATGAGGGGAATTCCAGAGAGGAGCAGGTGACCTTTATCCCGATTGGTTGGCTCAATTTCCAGGGCTATGGGTGTCTTTGGGATTGGTCAATATCTGGGGAATTTAGGGAAATTTCTGGAACCATTGCTGATTAACTAGTCTTGGCTCAGTACTGGTGGCAGGGGCAGCTCCTGGCAGCTCCTGATTGGCTTCCTGTGAGGGGTGGTTTTCCTGGAATCGACTTCTTTTGGATTTTTCCAGTTCTGGGAAACAGAGACTTCGGCCTATTCTCCCAAACTGTCATGCAGTCAGCCTGTCATGGAGTCAGCCTGGCTCTGGCCAACTCAGTCCTCTCAATAAAAGCTTTTGTAGGAGGAACCTTCCTATTGCTTAATTGTGGATGAGATTCGAGTGTCTATAGACTCACCCTGTTTCCTGGTGTGTGTGTGTGTGTGTGTGTGTGTGTGTGTGTGTGTGTGTGTCTGTCTGTCTGTCTCTCTGTCTCTCTGTCTCTGTGTGTCTTCTGTCTGTTGTGTCTGTCTGTCTCTCTGTCTCTGTGTGTCTGTGTGTGTTTGTCTGTCTCTCTGTGTGTGTGTATGTGTGCGTGTGTATGTCTACTGTGTTGTGATTGAATTTGATAAGTCAGCTTCGTTCTCATGTTGTCTTGCCTTCACCATTATAGACTCCCTAAATCACAGGAGACGCAGTTGAAACTGTTGTTATTGAATGCTAAACTATTTTGGGAGCCTGGTGTTTTTATATTTCTAATTTTGTTGTTTTGGTTTCAGTTTTTAAAGACAAAGTTTGTCTGTGTGGGCCTGGCTGTCCTGAGAGTAGGCGTGTAGAACATGCGAGCCTCAAACTTAAAGGTCCACGTGACCCTGGCTCCAGATGTGGACCAGTATGCCTAGATTTTGCTGTTTGTTTGTTTGTTTGTTTTTATATTTTTGACTGATGGGTGTGGGATGTTGGTTTTGGTACAAGTCAAGCATATGCTGTTGTGCCGATCTTCATCCACATTGTGAACTTTGAAATTTGGGAGGGAGAATATTCCCTTTCTCAGTATGGCGTGTATTCAGGACATTAATACTGCCTGCGCTTCACTGCCGAGCTTTCTGAGTCACTGGATTGCAGGTGACATTCTTCCTACCTCTTGTTTGTTTTTATTTTTTGAATGAATATGAGTATTTTGCCTGTGCATGAATATGCACATCATGTATGCCTGGTCCCCATAGTAGTCAGAGGGTGGCTTCAGATCCCTGAACTTTGAGTAATGAATAATTGTGAGCCCCTTGTAAGTCCTGGTGACTGAGCCCAGTTATTTGCAGGACCAGCGAGAGCTCTTCAGGCTGAGCCTTCTCTCCTGTCCTATGTTGCTGGTTTAGAATCAACCTTTACATTGCCAATATTTCACCTGTCCATCCGTATGGTTTAAGGATGCATCCCCCTTAGCAAGATCTCATTACTGTTAGAGTTTAAGCTCAGGGCACTTCAGAATTCTGGAGGATGAATACAGAACTGGAGTGAATGTGTAATTCTTTGTAGCAACTCCAGTAAAAACCTCCGAGTCCTTTCTATCTTTGATTGATTTTTTAAAGGGGACACAGGGTCTTAATATGCACCTCTGGACGTCCTGGATAGACCAGGCTGGCATCCAACTCAGCGAGAGATACCGGCCTCTGCCTCCTGAATGCTGGGATTCAAGGCTTGCAAGAGGCAATACACTCAGCCTGCCCATCATTTTCCGTAGTTAGTAACTGTTCATACAATTTCTCTGGTGTGCTCAGTACTCTTTGCTTGTCATGGCCTCTCTCTTTCTCTCTCTCTCTCTCTCTCTCTCTCTCTCTCTCTCTCTCTCTCTCTCCCTCCCTCTCCCTCCCTCCCTCCCTCCCTCCCCTCCTCCCTCCTCCTCCCTCTTTTAATTGGCATTTCTCATGCAAGGCTATATATTCTATTCAAAGGGCAACAAGGTGACAGAGGTGAACCTCATTATTCAGTTTCCTTCTTCGATGACTTGGTAATTACATTAGAACTTCTGTGTCAAGAAATAAGTGGGGAAGCACCAGAATCATACAGATACATTGTCGGTGAAGCATACATTTACAGTGATGTCAGTATCATGGTTTCTGATGTACACATGTGTGGGATATGTTAGGATGCAGTGACTTATGATGATGTGCATGTGAACTTGACTCGAGAAGAATGGGCTTTGCTGGATCCTTCACAGAAGAATCTCTACAAAGATGTGATGCTGGAGACCTACTGGAACCTCACTGCTGTAGGTAAGATAGTGAACTTTCTTTCACTTTTTTTTTTTTTTTTTTTTTTTTTTTGAAGCTGGGGACCGAACCCAGGGCTCACTTTTTAAAATAAGGGAACAACTATCTCTTTGCTACTAATGCTTTTCTGTAACTTCAATTGAGAATGAGGAAGAAGGAGGTGAATAAATCAGGTTTGCTAAACATAGCAACTTAAATTTTGCCTAATTTCCAATAATATATTTATACATTTTCTGGAACTGTATTTTAGGCTACAATTGGGGAGACCGTAATATTGAAGAACATTGTCAAAGTTCCAGAAGACATGGAAGGTAATTTTCAAGTGCAAATTGCTATGAATATGCTTTGAAGAAATTTTAATGTGTCCTGGAAGTTTTAAAGAAAAGCAACAATGTAAAAAAGCACTTCTTCAAGTATATCTGTGATCATTAAATTCTCACAAACCATGTGCCTCAATGTCAGGTGTCTGTGTTTTCCTCTAAGAAAGAAGAAAAGGAAGCGATGCCTTAGCAGACATTACCATTTGAATCCTAGCAACACTAAAGCTACTCTGTAGAACGGCCACTCTGTGTAGTTTCACACCACTCACATAGTGCAAAAGATATATATTTATATCTACATTGACATGTTGAATAGGATCAGTATATGTTTCTAATAAGCAAATATACATTAGTAAAATTGATTACTTATATAGTAACATTGCCAAGTTTAAGTGAGGGGGCAGTTTATGAGAGTCAAGAATGTTGTTGAGGAGAAACCTTAATCCCATTACCACATGTCTGATGAACAAAATTTCAAACGGTGTGAATGCAATGTAGAAATCTTTAATTTCTTATTCTCCTTTTAATAGCTATACCATATGTCACAATGGATATAAGCCATGTGGACGTAGGGATATGGAAAGAAGCGATGTACCTCTCTCCCTCCCAGAACAATTAGAATATATGTAGCAGTCCCCATTTGAGTAGACGTTCTCAGTTTGAACAAGTTTATAATTGGTTGATTTTCCAACTTCACTGGAAATAAACTCACACTGCAGAACATCCCTATGAGTACTCGGAATGTGGAAATTGTGTTCTGTTTCGTCCAGGTTTTCTTTGCCAATATAGTATGCAAACATAGTATATTTCACAATATTGGAAAATTTATGAATGCACTCAGTGTGGTAAAGCTCTGAGATCTTCCATTCCTCTTCAAATATGTGAAAAAATCTCATAGAGAAAAAGGACGCTACAGATTTGAGCCATGTTACCATTACAGGTGTCTTAAAAGACACAAAACAACCCACAATGAAGGGGAAACCATGATTGTAAACTAAGTGATAAAACCTTAAGATGTGATTTCTCTTTACAATTAGACCACATTGTAGAATTAAGTCCTGCAGGTAAAGAGATTCATTGGTTTATAGAATTTGGTAAAGCTTCACCTGTGCCAATTATCTTTACAGGCATAAAAGAAGTTCTACTGGAGAGAAGCCCTCTGAATATACTCAGTGTGGTAAAGCCTTTGCTTGTCACAGGTATCCTCAAAGGTGTGAAAGAATTCGTACTGGAGAGAAACCCTATGATTGTAATCAATGTGGCAAAGCCTTTGCATATCCTGGTCATCTTCGAAGACATGAAAGGATTCATACTGGAGAGAAACCTTACAAATGTAATGAATATGGTAAAGCCTTTGCATTTAGCACTAATCTCCGAATACTTAAAGCAACACATACTGGAGTGAAGCCCTACAAATGTAACGAATGTGGTAAAGCCTTTGCACGACACGGTCATCTCCAAATGCATAAAGTAACACATACTGGAGAGAAACCTTACAAATGTGATGAGTGTGGTAAAGCCTTTGCATATCATAGTTATCTCCACGTACATAAGAGAACTCACACTGGAGAGAAACCCTATGAATGTGATCAATGTGGTAAAGCCTTTGCATATTATGGGTATCTCCACGTACATAAAAGAAGTCACACTGGAGAGAAACCCTATGAATGTGATCAATGTGGTAAAGCCTTTGTATATCAGGGTTATCTCCAAGTACATAAAAGAACTCACACTGGAGAGAAACCCTATGAATGTGATCAGTGTGGTAAAGCCTTTGTTTGCCCTGGTCATCTTCAAGTACATAAAAGAACTCATACTGGCGAGAAACCCTATGAATGTGATCAATGTGGTAAAGCCTTTGTTTGCCCTGGTCATCTTCAAGTACATAAAAGAACACACATTGGAGAGAAACCCTATGAATGTGATCAATGTGGTAAAGCCTTTGCACATCATTGGTATCTCCAAGTACATAAAAGAATTCACACTGGAGAGAAACCCTACAAATGTAGTCAGTGCGGTAAAGCCTTTTCACAACAGAGTCATCTCCAAGTACATAAAAGGACACATACTGGAGAGAAAACTTACAAATGGTAATCAGTGTGGTAAAGCCTTTGCATATCCTGGTTATCTTCAAGTACATAAAAGAACTCACACTGGAAAGAAACCCTACAAATGTAATCAATGTGGTAAAGGCTATTCACAATCAGGTCACCTCCAAGTGCATACAAGAACACATACTAGAAAGTAACCCTATGGATGTAACCAACGTGGTAAAGTCTTTACAGGTCGGAATGATCTTCAGAGATAGGGTGGTTTGAATATGCTTGGCCCATAGGTAGTGGCACTGTTCGGAGATGTGGCCTCTAAGGAACTGTGTCACTGTGGGGCTGGACTTTGAGATCCTATGCTTAAGCTCCACCCAGGGCAGAAGAGTCTTCTCCTGGCCGCCTTCTGATCAAGATGTAGAACTCTCGGCTCCTACAGGACCATGTTTGCTTGGACACTGCCATTCTTCAGCCTTGATGATAATAGACTGAATCTGTACACCACCCACCAATTAAAGGTTGTCCTTTATAAGAGTTGCCTTGGTCATAGTACATTTTCACAGCAATAAAATCCAAATTAAGATAAAAGGCATAAAAGATATTACACCAGAGAGACCCCCTTTGAATGTGTTGGATATAGCAAAGCCTTTGCACATTTCTATAGTCCTCACTATAGCAGAAGTATTCACACTTCCATTCCCTGAAACCCTGTGAATGGAAGCAGTGTACAGCCTTTGCCCTTCACAGTTTTCTCTGGATGCACAAAAGAACGCATACTGGAGAAAAACCTTATGAATGTGCTCAGTATGGTAAAGTCTCTCTGTGTTTTGAAATCTGCATAGATCCATAACAGTTCAATCACCTGGTCAAAGTAAAGGCCAAGGGTTTGATGTAGTGAGGCCGGGTGGGTTAGAAGGTTAGGGTTTAAGGTGGTTGGGGTTACAAAGTTAAGGGTTAGGGTTAGAGGGTTAGGGGGATAGGATTAGACAGTCAGGGCTGAGGCTGAGCTTAGGGACAGGTTAGGGGTGGAAGGGCAGTTCCGGTCATGGTTAGGTTAGTGTCAGGAGCCAACAAGCTAATAACTGGCAGGTGATCTTCCTGAGATGGTCTTCCTTGGTTATAATAATCCATTGCAGATTTGCTCCCGTAGTCAAGGCCCAGGAGAAAATCACTCTAGGAAAGATTCCTGCTATTAATATGCTTTTCCTGTCATTAAACATATGGGACAATCACTAGGTATTAGCCTACCATTTTGAGCAGCTCTCTGCAGATTTATGAAGATTTTCTGTCTTGTTAAGTCCTTTCTGATAGTCAAAACAGCAATGAGAGCTCTGCCAGTTCCCCACATGTTAACGGTTCATTGCTTCTAGATGGCAGTCAGATTTTCTACCTCTCAGAGCACATTCCAAGAGGTTGTAAAACCGTTCACCAAAGGTCATCAAAAGGAACTAATGACTTATTTTAAGACAGAAGATAAGATATTGCCTGAGCTTATCCATACAAAACTTCACCAATAACTTAGTTACTCGGTTTTAAAATCTTGATGAACCTGTGGAAGCTGAGACAGGTGATGAACGTTTAGCCAGGTAATTTCTCCTAATAATATGCATGTAAACATTCACTGATGTTAGCTTTTTATTCAATGTCTGATTTAAATTTCTGTGTAAACTTGTGCTCAACCCTTTAACATGCGTTCTTCTATTCTGAAAGATGTATAAGTGCTGAGGACAAAGAGAGGAGAGCGAAATATTTTCCCTTATCCCCCTTTTTCATTCATTCTGTTTTCCCCCTTTTGCTTAGAGAGCTTTCATAGGAAACGTTTTACAACTTAGTAATAAATGCTAAAATCACTTTTCCAAGTGTTCCTTTTTCTTTCTGCGACTTCGACTTCGACTATCAGGCTGAAAGTTAGAGCCACTCAGTTCCAACTGAGATAGAACAAAGACTACATAACTGTCTTAGTCAGGGTTTCTATTCCTTCACAAAACATGACCAGGAAGCAAGCTGGGGAGGAAAGGGTTTATTCAGCTCACACTCCCACGTTGCTGTTCATCACTAAAGGAAGTCAGGACTGGAACTCAAGCAGATCAGGAGCCTGGAGGCAGGAGCTGATGCAGAGGCCATGGAGGGTGCTGCTCCCTGGCTTGCTTCCCCATGGCTTGCTCAGCCTGCTTTTGTATAGAATCCAGGAGCACCAGCCTAGGGTTGGCCCCACCCACAGTGGGCTGGGTCCTCCTCCATTGATCACTGATTGAGAAAATGCCTTAGAGCTGGATCTCATGGAGGCACTTTCTCAAGGGAGGCCCCTTTCTCTGTGATAACTCCAGCTTGTCTGAAGTTGACATAGAAAACCAGAGACCATCAGTCTTTAAAGCCACACCCACTGCTTTACTACTGTGAGCAGATACCATGACCAATGCAAGTCTTATAAAAGACAACATTTGATTGGGGCTGGCTTACAGGTTCAGAGGTTCAGTCCATTATCATCAAGGCGGGAGCAGGGCAGCATCCAGGCAGGCCTGGTGCAGGAGGAGCTGAGAGCTCTACGTCTCCATCTGAAGGCTGCTAGCAGAATACTGGCTTCCAGGCAGCTAGAATGAGGGTCTTAAAGGTCATGCCAAAGTGACACACCCACTCCAACAGGGCCACACCTACTCCAACAAGGCCACACCTCCCTCAACAAGGCCACACCTCCTAGTACTGCCACCCCCTGGGCGGAGCTTATACAAATAATCACATTCCACTCTCTGGTTCCCATTGACTTGTTCAAACACATGAGTCTGTATGGCCCATACCTAAACATAGCATAATGCAAAGTACATTTAATCCAACTTCCCAAGTCCCCATAATCTATAGCAGTCTCAACAATGTTAAAAATTCAAAGTCTTTCCTGAGATTCATCGAATCACTGAGCTGTAATCCTCACAGCAAGACAGGAAACCAGCTGGGCAGACTCCAAACTCTGCAACTCCATGTCTGGGTTAGGGCTAGGGGGTTCAGGTTCGGTTTAGGATTTAAGTTTAGTGTTTATGGTTGGGGTGAGGAGCTTAGGGTTAGGGGTTTTTATCTTATTATGTTGAAAGTGTACTAGCGAACTCAGAGCCATGAATTTGCTATTTGGCCCTTAAGTCACATGTGTAATCAGCTCATAAATTTGTAATGGCATCAATAGAAGGACTGAATCTAAACCTTGTACTTTTTACAAATTTTTTTAACAAATTCTATACCAAAGTAAAGATATGATTTTAGCTTAGTTACCAAATGAGATTATGACTGTATAACTAAATCTAGCTAATTCCTCCCTGTTAAATTACAACCATTTCTAAATTCCTCATGAAACAACCTTAGAATAACCACTTTCAGCCCCTCAAAAGTCCAGGGAATTGGGGCGACGACTCCTCCATAACTTCTTCAAGCTGTACATGGGCATTGAGATATCCTTGTGGGTATGGGGTAGGAAGAATGAAGCAAATGCTGTAGCCGATGTGTCCTGACCTGACCCAGCTGAAAGTCCTTGAGACCAGGAATCCAAGTAGGCACATTCTGCAAAATACAACTCTCAAGACAAAAGATTAGAATCGAGATATCCTGTTTGATTCTCCTGAATCTAATTTTTCTGGCAGTCTCCCTCTCTCAAATCTGATCAGTATGACTCTGAGGTTCCCAGAGCCTAATCACACTTTTTAAAAACACAAAGACAAAATCTTTCTTCCAAAATACTGTGTTCCGTATAACCAGAAAAGCTTGTATCTTGCACTCTCTCCCAGAGTAATAATATAACCATAAAACTCAAAGTCACACCCATTATGAAGATAATATTTCCTTCTACACCTCCTTTTATTTTCCATTTCTTTTTCCCCATGAGGACAGTGATGTGTTAAGATAGAATATCACATGCAGCCAGGGTCGTCTTGAATTGGAGATCCTCCGACCTCTACCTCTTGAAGGGTGAGATTAGAGGTGTGGATATCACGCCCAGGTTTTCCAAGCAGAAATTCATGGATGCGAAACCCTGAGCTACAAATTATCTGTCTAATCTTCGGGAAATTGCTGAGGTGATGACAACATTGAGGAGTAGACTCAGAGAGAGCAGCCTCGACTGGTGTTGGCTCCTGGACGCCCGTTTCTCTAGGGTATGGAGTAAACCTAGGCATCAGTTCTAACACAGTCTGTTTCACTTGACACAATTAGAGGCATCAAAATGACCAGGAGGGACTAGAGCTTAAAGCACAGGAAAGGCCGTCTCAAGCCAGACTCCATCACTCCAGGAGATGCTCTATCAGAGTCAATGATCCTTGGCCAGAGAGGACCACCCCATCGTGTTATGAAATGTAAGAGAGGGTTCCAAGGTGCCTCCCTCCAGCTTCTGACAGTGTTTATTTTATTTAAAAACTAGTGTTTATTTAAACACAGACACAGATTGGACAGGTAGAGATCTTTAAGATCTTTAAGATTCACATGGCAGTCTTTCTAGACCGTCCTCCATGTCCACCTCCTTGCCATTCAACAGAGCATCAGATCGTGGGATCTGCTGCTGGCACTTTGAAGCATTTCCAGAAAGATCCCTGTTATGTGACTATTAGTTTTCAAAATGTTTAATTCCAAGCTTCTTCAGAATTTGAAAGGTTCATAGGAAGAACACACAATGACCAAAGTGCCCCTGGCTACGTTAGTGATGGGCAGGGAAAGAAAAGTCCTGCGGGTTTTCCTTACAGCTTTCCCACCTGTGTCTGTGATTGGCCTCTGAGGTCCTGCACCGCTTCTCCTTGGTAACGTTGTCTGACGAACAGGCAATGAATTCTGGTCTTTGATGTTCATGCAGAGATCACGATTTCCTAGTAATTCAATGTGTTTTCTTAGAATCCACATTACACTGAATAGTGTAAAACATCTAAGCTGACTTACGTGTAAGGAGGATGTGTCTGGGTTCTGTGCTGTTACTACACAATTCTACAATCGTGCAGTGTAACTCAACCGCGTTGTTGTGGCTGCTCAGAGTCACTCACTGAGCATCTAAGTCCCAACTCATTGATGGTTAACAGAGTTTGCTTTTGAAAACTGTTGCCAAGTGCAACGCATGTTCCTTCCATCCAGTCATCTTGATCTACTATAAATTTGTTCATGATCAGAAAACTAAATTTAAGTACATTCACTAAAATATGGATACAGTGATCCTGGGAAATTATATTAAGAATAAAAATGCACTGGAGAGATGGCTCAGTGCTTAAGAGCACTGACTGCTCTTCCAGAGGTCCTGAGTTCAATTCCCAGCAACCACATGGAGGCTCACAGCCATCTGTGATGGGATCTTGGTATTCTCTTCTGGTATGCAGGCTGAACATTGTATATAATAAATAAATCTTTTTAAAACAATAAAAATGCAAAACCCTTGCCAAAAAAGGGAGAATTCTTGTCTCTTCCCTAAGAAGGTAGGTGAGATTTATTTGAGATGACAAAAGGCTCTATGTCTGTTTGAAGAAGATGGTTTGTCACCCAGATGCTCTGCACCTAAACTACAGATCAAAAGGTTCCCTTTGGTGTGGGAGCACAGTCCTGTAAAATACATGTAGTTGAGCAAGTTTGCACATCCTGACCTCCAGCCAGAGTCCTGATCACATTGGGAATAGGCTGCTGAAATGTGCTTCAAAGACTCATTCACCCAGAAACAGTTGGTTAAACAGTCCAGCCCTTGTTTGTATGTTTTTCCAATATTTAACTTGCTCAGTGTCTCGGCTCAGAGATGCTCGGAGGTAGGAAACTGTGAGGTGAGAAATGGCCAGTGCAGCACAGTGACAGCCGTGAGGACCGACGGCTCAATAGAGTGAGTGGAAATCAGCTGACTGCCAGGCCCACCATCAGGCAGCCCTCGCACTGGAGCTGTGCAGGAACCAACAACCCCAGAATTCTGGCCACTTCCAGGATGTCCTCATGCTCAGAGCCCCGTTAAGTAATTAATATTTACTATGAGGACCTTGGGCCACCAAGAGGAGTAATTATGCTCTTTATTCTGATTCCTAAGGCAGGCGCTTACATAATACACTGAATTAACATTAAGAATCATAAACACTTACTGAACTCTGTGTGCCGGGACTTGTGTTCCATGCTTTATAGGGATTATCTCATTGTAGAAATATTCCCATATAAAACAGCTTTAACTAAAAATATTTTGGTACTTAAGCTTTAGTTGACTGAAAATTGTGCATATGTGGATGTCGGACCCTCCTGGGCCCTGTCAGTGGCTGCCCCTGCTGAGCCTGGCCTGTGCCGTGGAAGCCTTTTGTTCCTAACACAGGAACATCCTGGCCTTTCTGTTTGGCCATGGTGGATTAACCCGGGCACTAAGATCTTTTCAAGTCAGGGCTGGGTTAAGGTTTCTGTTTTCCTGCTGAGAATGTAAACTTGTTTCTCCATTGTGCTCTCACTGGTGGGCTTGGGGTACATCTTCTGTGAACCTCAGTAAAAGTTTTGGTGTTTCCATAACACAAATGATCGGAATATGCGTTTTCTCTTAAACCTTGCAGGCCTACGCCTGGTTCTTGGTACCATGGCGGTGCAGGCGTCATCATGTGGAAAACACATTTCCTAAGGAGGCTTTGATTAAATGGTGGCTTCCATGTTCTCCTTTGGACTGGGTGTGTGCATAAACACATTAGTCCTGGCAAGTGCGTTCAGTATGTATTTTTGTACTGTGCTCTGTCCTTCAGTAGCACCAGTAATTCCTTATCCATGGGAAATGCATGTCGAGACTCCAGTGGAATAGCAAACCTTATGTGTGCTGTTTTTCTGTACATGGATGTTGATGATAAACTTTAGCCTATACATTAAACACAACAACAGGTTAACAGCCATTTTTAACTGAATCCTACAGTAAAAGTGATGCAAATTGGCTGTTTTACCCTTAAACTATTATGTGCACTGTTCTTCCTGTGATGATGTGGGATGGCAATGCCACTCCGTAGTAAGATAAAGGTAGCGTGAGAACACAGCACTGTGGTAGCAATGGGCTTCTACGGAAGTTATCTGAACACAGAGCTGCAGTGACAGTAGATTTGGGACAGAGACAGCGATGGAGCAACACATGGGTGGGTGACGTACACAGACTGGATACAGACAAAGGGATGGTTTGCATCTTAGGTGTGAGACCGAGAAAGACAGCGCAAAACTGTGCTGAGGGCTTCTCTGTTCCTAAGCTACTCCTGGCCCAGAACTCATACAGCTTTGCAGGGGACACCTGCATTGCTCCGGTTGCCTTCCACCTCCACCTTGGTCCCACTTCCCTGAGCTTCTGCAGCCCTCACTTCCTGTCCACTGGGTGAGCCTAGCTCTGCTACTCATCTCTCATGTTCACAGCCCCTTCTCCTCAGGCTCGTCTGTTCACTCCTCCGATGCTGGTTTGTCACTCCTCCATTCATCTCCTGAGAGCTTCACTTTTCTCATACGAACAACAGGGATTATATTACTCACACATATTGTGCATTACTCTAAATAACATGCAAAGAGATTGCCACACTAATGTTTGTTATCTGAGTGCACTTTGTATAAGATCCAATGTCCTAAAATATGGTATTCATATCACATTTATTTTTAAAGTTTTTGACAAAAATTATTAATTTTGTTGTGTGTATGGTGAATGTGAGGGCACATACATATTATGGCACATGTGTGAAGATCAGGGTAACTTTGTGGAATTGGTTCTGTTTACCTTTGCATGAGCTCTGGGACTTGCACTCAGGTCTTTAGGTTTATGAGGTAAGAGCTTTTTTATCCCCTCTGAGCCATGTTGCCAGGCCTCACATAGCTTTCTGGAAGTGTATTTTTAGGAATAAACATGGAACGATCTGCACAGCCTAAACCTTGACCAGGGACCCATCTGCTGCTTCCACATTGTCAGCCTTAGCCCCTAAGCCAGCCTTCTCCAAAGACCTAGACACTCAGATTTCTTTCTCAATGATTGAGCCGCATCTCTCCCAACAAGGAACTAACAGGACAGTCAAATTATGTGTTCCCTGAATTACGTTTATGAGTCTGAAGCATTAAAGAAAAGTATTTTGCTTTCCAAAACATATTCTGTATTTTACAAGCATTAGTTACTGTTGCTTGTAAAACAGCAGAGCCAGCCTGATACATAAGTACGTGAGGTCAAACACAAGCCAGATTGCTTTTTTACTTTCAAATCCCCAATCTTTATTTAGCTGTCATGGTCTTACCCTTTCTGTAGACGTTGGCACTGTTTACAATGAATTCCAACCATTAATTTATAAGAGCTACCCCCACTTGAAAGCAGCCCCCTTCCCTCCCATCCTTTTTCTTCCCTCTCTTGTCTCCTTCTTCTCTTTTCTGCTCTTTCTGTTTTATTTTTGAGACAAGGTCTCCATGTGTAGCTCAGGTTGGCCTCAAACTCTCCACTCTTCTGCCTTAACGTCCAAGCTCTAGACATGTAGGCACGTCATACCACATGCGTGTATGGCAACCTTTTCATTCAGATTCTCTTTTCTACAGTAGTGGTGGCTTTTCCTTTATATAAAAGCTAAACCTAACTTTCTTTCCCTCTCCAATTATTTTTAAACTTTTAACTTAATTAATTACTTAATTTTTATGATTTCCTTCTATTCCCAGGACCTCTCCTAGGAAAGACAGAACAAATCATTGCGCTCCCGGGCTCAGAACGAATTACAGATAGAAATCCCGAGAGTTTGCTGTGGCGTTCAAGGCCCTTGGAGCCATCTGGAAGGGGCTTTTCTGCTTCCTGTTGATGTTTTCCACCCACACGGGGCTGCCTCCCCCCGTCTGCCCAGTGCCCACAAGGAGCCCTCAGGCCCTGACATTCCTCAGGGCTCTTTGCTTCTTTCTCCCTCTGGACTCTCTCTCCTCTCAGCCCCAGGAAGTCCTCTCCCATCTTCTCCCATCCTCTCTTGCATCCAGTAATTGCCCATGCACTGCCCTCTCCTTTCCAACTCTGGTTCAGCCCTGTTGTGGGTTGGCCTGATGCTGTTCACATTCTGATGTTAATTCTGCTTCCTCCCAGGGCTGCCCCAGGCGAGCACAGTCCTACTCGGTGACAGGTGAGCCTTCTCCCCATTTTAACTGGACAATAAAGGCCGGAGTCTGTGATTGGGCAGTGGAGGGGAAAGGTGGGGTGTGAGGTCTTAGAGAGTGTGGACAGGTGAGCAGAGAGGAGGACGGACGGGAAGGAGAGAGGACGCAGGAGGAGGAAGCAGGATGGACCAGAACCCTGTGGCCAGGAGAAACCGCAAGTAGGAAGGGGGTCCTGTAGCTGGGGAATAAGGTAATGTCGTGTTGTATCTGCCCGTTCTAGGCAGAGAGCTTATGATTCTAACAGCTGGGTTGTGTGGTTTTTAAGGGGTTGGAAATTCCAGCTACGCTGCCCGTCTTAAATTCTGGATGTTCTTTCTTCTACCTTCCTCAAACGTTGCTATTTCTTCGTAAAGGTCGGTGCCCCCCCCCCTCCATTCCCCCTTGTTGCTTTGTAAGTTATAGATGTTTACAACATTTTTGCTAGATCTGGAAAGTCACTGAGTGTTAGAATTGAGAGAACCAGGCCCCAACTCAGGCCACAGAGCCTTGTAAGAATGAGAAGTTAAAATTACCAAAATAGACTGCTGTAATGAGTCAGCCTGGTCTTATTTTTTCCCTAAACCGAATGGTTCACATACGTATTATTGAACTAACCTATTAGTGTAGAACCTTACAAATATTAGAAAAATCCAGTGTTTTCCAAATAAAATGTGCCCATCTATTCAAATAGAAATCATCTTGTCAGTTTAATATAAGAGGGGGTAGATAGATAGATAGATAGATAGATAGATAGATAGATAGATAGAGAAAGAGCGCTTTCATTTAAATACATTGAGAATGGACTCAAGCTAGTAATGGATCATAGCAGTAGAAATTTTGTTTATACCCATTACTTGATATGCAATACCTCGTTTATGATACACACTGCTTACTAGAGGAACAACGGATAGAGGTGAAGAGACTATGATGACAACAGATTGAGGTTGTGTAATTCCCAGAATTAACCCGTATGCCTCACCTGCCCAGGGACCAAGTAACGTCCTGGGAAGCTGGAAGCTGTCGTTCTTAGAAAACAACAAAGTCCCATGGGAAAATAAGTGTCCTATAGGTTTGTCCTTATAAACCCCTGCAACGCATGGCTCGAGGCCATTCTCAGCTGGAAATTCCATTAAATGGTCCTGAGCAAAGTCTATCCCTTGGTCAATATTTAATATTTAAAGATTTCTTTAAATTTGGC
Organism: Rattus norvegicus; assembly: GCF_021556685.1. Classification (NCBI taxonomy): domain Eukaryota; kingdom Metazoa; phylum Chordata; class Mammalia; order Rodentia; family Muridae; genus Rattus; species Rattus norvegicus. Next base: position 75,956 of record NC_141553.1, on the reverse strand, counting down.
TCAAAATGTTTTTTCTGGCCAATCTCAGGATTAACAGTTGGTGTAGAATAGTTCTCCTACCATCATTACAGTTGTTAACCTGATTACCAAGGACACCTAGGGCCATAGGTAAGGAGTTCTGTTATCAGGTGAAATGATCCTATGGGAGAATAACCCCAATTAAATGACTGTAAATGACAATGCTCTCCAAAATCCCTAGGAGTCCTGAGAAAGGGCGAGGCCCAGCAGGAGCTCCCTGATATCCCCAATTTTACTATGAACCAGGAGTTGGTCTTCTCGCTGTGCTTGACTATGGATGGGTTTTGTCCAGGGCTATGCACCAAGAGGACAGCATCCAAGCTTGGCAAGGGTGGCTTTAGAGAAGCTGTTTTCCGTCTCGGACTTTTTAATGCACCTAAGTGAATAAAACCCTCCTTATATATCTACTGGCGATACCATCCCTTCCAGGCTCTAGTGGTCAAGCTTAGTCCAGGTTTTTTTTTTCTTTTTTCCGGAGCTGGGGACCGAACCCAGGGCCTTGCGCTTGCCAGGCAAGTGCTCTACCACTGAGCTAAATCCCCAACCCCTTAGCCCAGCTTTTGATAAGGGATCGTCAAGTTTGGTGAGTACCAATCATTTACATGAGACTCAAGCACACCTGGGGTTTTGACAAGGAGAGAGTGGCCATCTAGACAGTGAACACAGCTACATCAGGATCATGGCATTTAGGCTGCCCTGAGAGCTGTGTTACAAAAGAACACATAAGGCAAATGGCATTGCACCCTTGGTGCATTGTTTACTTTGAATAAAAATAACAAAGCCCTTTCTTGCTTGTGAATTACTGTGTCAGGCACTTAACCATCCTCTCTCTGCACATAGTAGACTGCAGCTTTATTAATTATTTTTAATAGATTCCCACCAACTTCTTGGAATCCCTTTCTGTTTCAAAAAAAATTAAAAAATAGATGGTAGCTGATAGGAATCGTGGTCAAATTCTCAATAATTGTGCTAGAAGCATTTTATATTAAGTTGATTTTGAATGTGGAAGACTGTGTGAACTCTGTGCTAAGTTGGGGTGAGATGACTTAATGGAGGGTGCTATGCACTCACATTTGAATCAACTCAAGGTCTGTCTCATAAAAATGTCCAAAGCATGCCTGGGTTGCTAGTGTTTGAGTTGGACCCTCCCATTTGTCTTCTTGTGTTAGACTTGAATGATAAGAAACCTCATGCAGTTTGGAAAGGCAGGTTTGTCAGAGGCCATCGTCCTGGATGTTGTGGCTCAGATGTGTTCACAAGTCGCTCCACATTGCTGGCTGCATGCGCACAGAAGCTATAAAGCTTTCCCAGGGGCTCTCATTTTGTGCACGCGGCAGAAATCTGGTACCCCCTACTGTTAGCCCACTTGGCCTTTCAGGCAGCCGTCCTGACCACTGTGCTCTCTGCTCCTGGCAACCGTGCTCCCTTCTCATCTAAAAGTCACAGAGCTTCTGATTTTATCTTAGACGATTAAAACTCAGAATGTGCAGAATGACTGCTCTTCTCCTCATCAAATCCAGACAGGTCATACGCATCTGCTTCTATACCCAATTCACCCTACATCTCACACACACACACTCACACATTCACACACTCATACGCACTCACACAAACACACACAAACTCCTATATATTCTTACATACAACTCATGCACCCTTACACCTGGATACACCTTATTGATTCTGTGAGACTGGTGTCCAGCCAGCTCTAGGATCTGTCTGTCTCCCTCATACTCCATGATACTGAGGTTACAGACACATCTGCACCATGCATAATTTGCAGGTGGGTTCTGGGCATTTGAACTCAGGTCCTCATGCTTGCACAAAAGTCATTTCACCAATGAGCCATCTCTTCTGTCCCTCTAATTTGTTGACCTTAGGCAAAAGCCTGGCAGCTTAAAACAAAGACTTTTTTTCTTTTTTTTTTTCGGAGCTGGGGACCGAACCCAGGGCCTTGCGCTTGCTAGGCAAGCGCTCTACCACTGAGCTAAATCCCCAACCTCAAAACAAAGATTTTTTTTATAATGCATTTTTCCACCAGCAGGCTGTCAAGATTTTTTCAACCTTTTGATTCTGTAATTGGTAGAGAAAATGAAGCTGACCAAGTCTCCTAAATGGTAATATAATAATAATAATAATAATAATAATAATAATAATAATAATAATAATATAAGGGTGCTGCTTACTGCCTTGTTCACTGTGATCTGCTTAGCCTCCTTTTCTATAGCACAAGGGACCCCCAGCCCGGCCATGGCCCCATCCACAATGGCCTCCCACATCAATGGCTGATGAAGAAAATGCCTTACAGGCTTGCCTGCAGCCCAGTCTTATGGAACATTTTAAAATTGTGGTTCTCTCCTCTGAGATGACTCCAGTTTGTGTCAAATTGACATAAAACTAACCAGAACATGAACGTTGACTGAAAAAATTCTGAAGAATAAACTGATAATGGAAATCTGATTTCCTTTTTTTTTTAAGTTTTTTTTTTCTGAGTACACTGTCGCTGTGTTCAGACACATCATAAGAGGGCATCAGATCCCATTACAGATGGTTGTGAGCCACCATGTGGTTGCTGGGAATTGAACTCAGGACCTCTGGAGGAGCAGTCAGTGCTCCTAACCACTGAGCCATCTCCCCAGCCCGAAAATCTGATTTCTTAACTTCCAATCTTAAGTACTAAATTTTTCATTTCTAATTCAGTATTCTTGGACCTTAGCCTAGGAGTCTTTCAAGAAGGGATTTATAATATCTTTCAGCAGTTTAGTGTTACACTGAGCCACATAAAATTAATGTTTTTGAGAGTTAAAGGCAGCTTAATATGCATAATATATGGTTTATCCTATCACCAAAGTACAGGTTGCGTGGTGTACATTGAACAGTTGTCATACACGCAAGTCTCTGTGTAAGACTTAAGATGGTGTTGTAATATTATAAAGACAGAATCAAGCATAAGGAGTTCATGGTGATGAGAGTGAATGACAAGCTGCTTGGGTCTCCTGTCTGAGAGTTGAGCAGCTTCTCAGATCCGCGTACAGAGGTGAGGCCAGTGTCAGTCTGTCCCTTCTTTGGCCTCCCCAAATAGAGAGAAAGATTGGTTAAGTAATTTATCAAAAGTGTGTTTTCAGTTTATATTCTTGTAGAATATAGGTTATGTAAAAATTTAAAAATAATATATACATACATGCATACATACACACATACATACATGCATGCATACATACATATATACATGAATGACAGGAAAAGCCACACTTAAAAAGACCTTAGGAACTAACCTGGGGCGGCTTGTTACCACTCCATAGGTGCTGAAAGCACACAGTAAGCTCCTTGGTTTAGATGAAGATGTTTTAAAATAACACAAGTTACGATAGGATCATAAAGGAACAGAACAAAGATTTGAAAAAAAAAAAGAGCTCTTTTTTCTCCTCTCTCAGTGCCCCTTCCTCTCTCCTACTCATCCCCTTTCCCATGGCAACTTCCCTGGCCTTGGTGCTTGGGGCCAGTGACCTTGCCCACCAGAAAGCATCGTCCCAATAAACCCGTCTTTAATATAAAAAAAGAAATATTTGAAGAAGCAATTGCTGATAAATTTTAAAAATTGATTGATACCAGCAACATAACTTAAAAATTCATAAAATATTAAAAAGATAAATAGATCTGGAAATTAAATATATAAAGCCTTATAAATCATAAATCCAACCAGCTACATCTATACCCAAAACAACAAGCCTGTCACATAGCCTATACACATAGTTGTGCCATACTTGAATTTCTGAGAAGAAATTATTTTGAAGGCAACTAGAGAAATAATAGCAACATTAATGCAGAAAGTGAAGATAAGATAAAAATTATAGTCACTGTCCACCAGAACTTGTAGTAGCTTGAAGGTATCTTTAACATGACCTACGGGAAGAAACTACTAACCCATAATTGTACACACAAAGTAAAGTAAAGAGAGTACAGACTTGTGCAGGGAAACAAATGTTGAGTTCACATCATCTGTGTACTCAGTTCTATCAGTGGATCAATTTCATGATAAAATGTTTTTCAGGCAGGAGAGACTATGACACCAGAGAGAAACCGGGATCTATACTGTGCAGAAAACATAAGAATCAAATAAATGAAAGTTTAAATAATTTCTACTTTAACATTCTCTAAAAGAAAATTGGCAGTGGTAAAAATAGTATCAATAGTCTATGTGTTTACAGAACACACAGAGGAAAAATATGTGCTAACGCTAATAACAGCACCACAAAGTTAGGAAGGAAAGTTGAGAATTTATTATGCTATGATCTTCATAGTGCATATAATTTGAATGTAGACTCTGATTCATTAAAAGCGTACACTGTAAACACCAGGACAACCACAGTATTAAACATAATTGTGATGCTCTTTCATATGAACACAATCTGCCCTCCAGGTCAAGGAAGACCTGGGATTTTAGAACCATGAGGTCCTTTACTGCACGGACAGCACTGGAGCCTCCTGGGAAGTCAGAGTAGAGCTGACCCGGGATGTAGGTCTGGGCTTGTGTCACTGTAGAGCTGGGCTGTGACGTCTTATGTTTAAGCTCCGCCCAGGGAGGAAGACGTCACTTCCTGGATGCCTTCTCCAGCACCGTGCCTGCCTGCAGCTGCCATGCTTCCTGCTAAGATGATGATGGACTGAACATTCAGCTCCAATGAAATGTTCACCTTTGTAAGAATTGTCTTGGTCATGGATCTCTTCACAGCAATGAAACCCTAACTAAGTCACTGGTTCTTGGTGGCTTGAAGTCTAATGTAGGGAAATTCACTAAATGTTAACAAAATGCTTTTCAAAGAGAATAACAAGGAATGAGTAATAATCCAACCGTAATGATGAAGTGAATAATAAAAATGTCCAATTTATAACTAGAAACGCCACAGATTTTAATATTAAACACATAAAAATACATTAATCATGAATTTTTTCAATACACCAATTAAAAGACAGCGAGTATTCAAGTGGTTAAAAAGCAATATTAAACTTTGTAGTGTCTACAAGAATGTTTATGGTGCATACCTTAACCAATAGAATTCTGAAGTCGCTATACTCATGTTGGACCAAGTAGAAATCAGAAGATAAAATTATGAAGAATGATGTTGCTTGGGAGGAAAAGGATAATTACTAAGAATATATAGCAATCCAAAAAGTATGTACACGGAACGTGAGAGTTTCTAAGGAGGTGGAATAAAGCCTCAAAAAGAGTCCAGGTGGTGGTGGCTCATGCCTTTAATCCCAGCACTTGGGAGGCAGAGGCAGGAGGATCTCTGTGAATTCCAGCCAAGCCTGGTGTACAGAGAGTTCCAGGACAGTCAGGACTACACAGAGAAACTCTGTCTCAACTAACAACAAACAAAAAAGCTTAAAACAAAAAGCAGAAGAAAATGTGCAAACCCACAAATGTAAATTCAGGACTCCATTTTTGAGCTGTGCAGGGTGTTTTTCATGGCTTTAATCCCAGCATTCAGGAGTCAGAGGCAAGATGATCAGATGTTTGACCCCAAGCTACCCTCATTCCCAACTGTACAGCCCCAGGATTATGTGCAGCTGAGCCTTCGGGTTCCAGTTAAGCCTAGAAAATGGACACTTTTGGGTCTAAACCTCGATTGCCAGATTCTGCCAGGTGTCTGGAGGAATGGTTTAAACAACACAGGGATGGTTGCTATCTTGACTATGGGATAAAGAAGGAGGAGTCATAGCTTCACTGACTTAAGGCAGCCACATGGCTGGCAGCCGTCTCCGTTATGGGTCGGAGAAAACAAAAGCAATGGACCTCGCTTGGTGGCCCTGACAGCCAAAACTCGTCACGTAATAGTAACCCACTTGGTATCTGGAAGGCATCACATTGTTTTCAGTTGTTAGAACTTAGTTTTTGTCTTCCAAAAATTATGGTTATGCTCTGTCTTTACTCTTTAAAAGGTGTTTATTTTCACACACAGGGACAGTTTAGAGCAGATAACTAAAAACAGACAAAGGTTGTTTAACTCAGATTCGCTTGGTCGGTAGCAGCCCTCAAACCTGTCGGAGAACCTGCTGAGAATGGCATTTAAGATGCTAACCCTAACTCACCACGACAGAGACCCCCCAAACCCTAGCAGTGACCCCTTCAAGGTCTCCAAGATGTGGGCATCGCGACAAAGGACTCCACGTGGACTGGGGTGCACTGACCACTGGGCGTTACTGCCCCAATGCCTTCCCCACTGCCAGGACCCTGCCCAAACCGTGGACAAATGGGGCACAGGACAGGCCTTGTGCTGCTTAAGACAGAGTCAGGTCGGTCTCCCGAGTTTCTCCCCCAGGAAGGTCAGGGTTGCCAGGCCTGGCAGCCAAGGCTGACCCTGAGGTGGGACCTTGGTCCCCAGTGAAGCCATCGACACCCCAGGATCCCAGTCGGGTGGGCATCCGGGTAACCGGTCAGTCTCTGCCTTTAATTGATCTTTGCCTGTGAGTTATCCTCCCGCCTACTCAGGTAAAATCTTTTTTACCTCAGGTCTGAAGGGTTTGAAGACTGGACAAGTTTCTTTACCTAAAGAAACTTGCTTTTCCGTAAGGGATCCCGGTTACCGACCTCCCGTGTCTCACAATGAACAACCGGATAGGAGGAAAGGGTAAAGTTTAAGGTTTGTGCCAGGTCTGAAGATACCAAAGCTCTGAGGAAGTGTTTTTGTGTCTAAGGTGTTTTAAGGTTGGTCAATGCAGGTTATGAGCATTAGAGGATGGAATAAAAAGTGTGGAAAAGAATGAAAAACCCTTCCCGTTCCTTCCCCGCACTGTGGTCCTGGTGCAGCGAGACTCCCGGGGTTCGGTGTTCGAGTCTTTACCAAAATCCCTTCATTGTGGCTTTTGCTGGGGTTCTAATGCCTGACTTAATCCGGCCCCAGCATCGGGAATTCCCGCGTGCACAGTCGGGGGGGTGGGGTCCTCATCTCCAATTGGTTTCTGATCAATCAATAAAGATCCCGGGGCCAATGGCCTGGCAGGTGAGTGGGGCGGGGCTTGGAGGCTCCCACAGATGAGGACCTGGGAGAGGAAGGAGGCGCAGGTCGCCGTGACGGGGGAGAAGGTCGGACCTCAGGGCCTCAGTCACGTGAGAAGCAGGGTGAGTGGACGCGGGAACTGCCCCTGGGGTAGCAGAGGTGAAGTCCAGACTTTAAGAGATTGAGTTTCAGGGTTGTGGGTCCCGCGTCCGCTCTGCCAGAGGGCGTGGCCGCTCGGGCCGAACGCGGGAAACCTGACGGAGCTCACCCCGCGCTGTCGCTAGTGGGTGCTGGGCCGCGGGGAAGCCCCGGACACCGCTCCAGGGGTGGGGAAGCTCAGTCTGCGGTGCAGGACAGGAGCTGGCTCAGGGGTCCCGGGGGCTGCAGGGAGGCCGGGGCAGTCCGGGACTCAGGCTCCTGGACATCCCGGCGCCACCCGGAGCCGCGGAGGAGCTGGGAACGGAGTGGGGGCCGCAGGCTGGGTCAGGCCCGGGGCTGGGGTGGGGAAGCGGGGAGCTCAGCCGGGCCCTCGGGGAGGCTTCGGTCTGACGGTGGCTGCAGGCTTGGGCTCGGCGGTGCTCAGGGCTGGGAGCGCGGGGAGGCCGTGCACGGATATCAGACCGCGGCTCTGTGGGCGGAGGCCTCCGTGGCTCCCCACGGCGGATCCTGATGAAAAGGCGGCCCAGGTTCTGAGGCGTTTATTGTCATGGTGGAAAGTACACGTGTAAAACCGTACCCCACTTCCCAGGGCGGGCCTGAGATTAAATCCCTTTCGCAGGAAGGAGTCTCTGGGAAGGAAAGCTCATTGGCTAGGCCCCCAGGCTTTAGGTGCCTCATAAAATGTAGATTTGTCTTGAGCCTTCATGACCACAGGTCCGGTCCTCTACCTGTGGAGGGGCCTGGGGCGTTGCCCTTATGTCACTGATGGCCACAAATCTATGGGGGTGGGGCGCTGCAGCTACTGACGGGGCCTGGTGCGCGGGAACAGGCAAAGCTCCTACCGTCCCTTGGGGGTCTCTGGGGACCAAGTTGACCCTTCGCTCAACTGGGGACCAAGCTACTGTTCATGGTCGCACAGTTAACTCGGGGATACCGGGGGCGGGGGGCGCTTGCTAGCAGCGCTCAGCATTAAGGAGTCAAAGCGTAGTAAAATTAAGTGCGTATGTGCATGCGTGCGTGTGCGCGTGCATGTGTGTGTGTGTCTTTCATTCATGAATCCCAGGCTGTTGCTCCTTCTGCAGCATGGCTTTCAGTACAGATTGCACTCACCGGAAACACTAACAACTTTCCTCTTCTCTTGTGTCTTTCTGCCCCGCCCGTCCAGTGGAGTGATCTTCAGACCGCAGCAGTGCCTTCCCCACCCCTTACCTCCCGTGGGTGCAGCGGATGGAAGGAGCAGGGGTGGGGAAGTACAATGCATAGCGACTGTCTCCCTGG
>NC_141553.1:17500-62500 GCF_021556685.1 Rattus norvegicus | reverse complement strand
GGTTAGGGTTAGGGTTAGGGTTAGGGTTAGGGTTAGGGTTAGGGTTAGGGTTAGGGTTAGGGTTAGGGTTAGGGTTAGGGTTAGGGTTAGGGTTAGGGTTAGGGTTAGGGTTAGGGTTAGGGTTAGGGTTAGGGTTAGGGTTAGGGTTAGGGTTAGGGTTAGGGTTAGGGTTAGGGTTAGGGTTAGGGTTAGGGTTAGGGTTAGGGTTAGGGTTAGGGTTAGGGTTAGGGTTAGGGTTAGGGTTAGGGTTAGGGTTAGGGTTAGGGTTAGGGTTAGGGTTAGGGTTAGGGTTAGGGTTAGGGTTAGGGTTAGGGTTAGGGTTAGGGTTAGGGTTAGGGTTAGGGTTAGGGTTAGGGTTAGGGTTAGGGTTAGGGTTAGGGTTAGGGTTAGGGTTAGGGTTAGGGTTAGGGTTAGGGTTAGGGTTAGGGTTAGGGTTAGGGTTAGGGTTAGGGTTAGGGTTAGGGTTAGGGTTAGGGTTAGGGTTAGGGTTAGGGTTAGGGTTAGGGTTAGGGTTAGGGTTAGGGTTAGGGTTAGGGTTAGGGTTAGGGTTAGGGTTAGGGTTAGGGTTAGGGTTAGGGTTAGGGTTAGGGTTAGGGTTAGGGTTAGGGTTAGGGTTAGGGTTAGGGTTAGGGTTAGGGTTAGGGTTAGGGTTAGGGTTAGGGTTAGGGTTAGGGTTAGGGTTAGGGTTAGGGTTAGGGTTAGGGTTAGGGTTAGGGTTAGGGTTAGGGTTAGGGTTAGGGTTAGGGTTAGGGTTAGGGTTAGGGTTAGGGTTAGGGTTAGGGTTAGGGTTAGGGTTAGGGTTAGGGTTAGGGTTAGGGTTAGGGTTAGGGTTAGGGTTAGGGTTAGGGTTAGGGTTAGGGTTAGGGTTAGGGTTAGGGTTAGGGTTAGGGTTAGGGTTAGGGTTAGGGTTAGGGTTAGGGTTAGGGTTAGGGTTAGGGTTAGGGTTAGGGTTAGGGTTAGGGTTAGGGTTAGGGTTAGGGTTAGGGTTAGGGTTAGGGTTAGGGTTAGGGTTAGGGTTAGGGTTAGGGTTAGGGTTAGGGTTAGGGTTAGGGTTAGGGTTAGGGTTAGGGTTAGGGTTAGGGTTAGGGTTAGGGTTAGGGTTAGGGTTAGGGTTAGGGTTAGGGTTAGGGTTAGGGTTAGGGTTAGGGTTAGGGTTAGGGTTAGGGTTAGGGTTAGGGTTAGGGTTAGGGTTAGGGTTAGGGTTAGGGTTAGGGTTAGGGTTAGGGTTAGGGTTAGGGTTAGGGTTAGGGTTAGGGTTAGGGTTAGGGTTAGGGTTAGGGTTAGGGTTAGGGTTAGGGTTAGGGTTAGGGTTAGGGTTAGGGTTAGGGTTAGGGTTAGGGTTAGGGTTAGGGTTAGGGTTAGGGTTAGGGTTAGGGTTAGGGTTAGGGTTAGGGTTAGGGTTAGGGTTAGGGTTAGGGTTAGGGTTAGGGTTAGGGTTAGGGTTAGGGTTAGGGTTAGGGTTAGGGTTAGGGTTAGGGTTAGGGTTAGGGTTAGGGTTAGGGTTAGGGTTAGGGTTAGGGTTAGGGTTAGGGTTAGGGTTAGGGTTAGGGTTAGGGTTAGGGTTAGGGTTAGGGTTAGGGTTAGGGTTAGGGTTAGGGTTAGGGTTAGGGTTAGGGTTAGGGTTAGGGTTAGGGTTAGGGTTAGGGTTAGGGTTAGGGTTAGGGTTAGGGTTAGGGTTAGGGTTAGGGTTAGGGTTAGGGTTAGGGTTAGGGTTAGGGTTAGGGTTAGGGTTAGGGTTAGGGTTAGGGTTAGGGTTAGGGTTAGGGTTAGGGTTAGGGTTAGGGTTAGGGTTAGGGTTAGGGTTAGGGTTAGGGTTAGGGTTAGGGTTAGGGTTAGGGTTAGGGTTAGGGTTAGGGTTAGGGTTAGGGTTAGGGTTAGGGTTAGGGTTAGGGTTAGGGTTAGGGTTAGGGTTAGGGTTAGGGTTAGGGTTAGGGTTAGGGTTAGGGTTAGGGTTAGGGTTAGGGTTAGGGTTAGGGTTAGGGTTAGGGTTAGGGTTAGGGTTAGGGTTAGGGTTAGGGTTAGGGTTAGGGTTAGGGTTAGGGTTAGGGTTAGGGTTAGGGTTAGGGTTAGGGTTAGGGTTAGGGTTAGGGTTAGGGTTAGGGTTAGGGTTAGGGTTAGGGTTAGGGTTAGGGTTAGGGTTAGGGTTAGGGTTAGGGTTAGGGTTAGGGTTAGGGTTAGGGTTAGGGTTAGGGTTAGGGTTAGGGTTAGGGTTAGGGTTAGGGTTAGGGTTAGGGTTAGGGTTAGGGTTAGGGTTAGGGTTAGGGTTAGGGTTAGGGTTAGGGTTAGGGTTAGGGTTAGGGTTAGGGTTAGGGTTAGGGTTAGGGTTAGGGTTAGGGTTAGGGTTAGGGTTAGGGTTAGGGTTAGGGTTAGGGTTAGGGTTAGGGTTAGGGTTAGGGTTAGGGTTAGGGTTAGGGTTAGGGTTAGGGTTAGGGTTAGGGTTAGGGTTAGGGTTAGGGTTAGGGTTAGGGTTAGGGTTAGGGTTAGGGTTAGGGTTAGGGTTAGGGTTAGGGTTAGGGTTAGGGTTAGGGTTAGGGTTAGGGTTAGGGTTAGGGTTAGGGTTAGGGTTAGGGTTAGGGTTAGGGTTAGGGTTAGGGTTAGGGTTAGGGTTAGGGTTAGGGTTAGGGTTAGGGTTAGGGTTAGGGTTAGGGTTAGGGTTAGGGTTAGGGTTAGGGTTAGGGTTAGGGTTAGGGTTAGGGTTAGGGTTAGGGTTAGGGTTAGGGTTAGGGTTAGGGTTAGGGTTAGGGTTAGGGTTAGGGTTAGGGTTAGGGTTAGGGTTAGGGTTAGGGTTAGGGTTAGGGTTAGGGTTAGGGTTAGGGTTAGGGTTAGGGTTAGGGTTAGGGTTAGGGTTAGGGTTAGGGTTAGGGTTAGGGTTAGGGTTAGGGTTAGGGTTAGGGTTAGGGTTAGGGTTAGGGTTAGGGTTAGGGTTAGGGTTAGGGTTAGGGTTAGGGTTAGGGTTAGGGTTAGGGTTAGGGTTAGGGTTAGGGTTAGGGTTAGGGTTAGGGTTAGGGTTAGGGTTAGGGTTAGGGTTAGGGTTAGGGTTAGGGTTAGGGTTAGGGTTAGGGTTAGGGTTAGGGTTAGGGTTAGGGTTAGGGTTAGGGTTAGGGTTAGGGTTAGGGTTAGGGTTAGGGTTAGGGTTAGGGTTAGGGTTAGGGTTAGGGTTAGGGTTAGGGTTAGGGTTAGGGTTAGGGTTAGGGTTAGGGTTAGGGTTAGGGTTAGGGTTAGGGTTAGGGTTAGGGTTAGGGTTAGGGTTAGGGTTAGGGTTAGGGTTAGGGTTAGGGTTAGGGTTAGGGTTAGGGTTAGGGTTAGGGTTAGGGTTAGGGTTAGGGTTAGGGTTAGGGTTAGGGTTAGGGTTAGGGTTAGGGTTAGGGTTAGGGTTAGGGTTAGGGTTAGGGTTAGGGTTAGGGTTAGGGTTAGGGTTAGGGTTAGGGTTAGGGTTAGGGTTAGGGTTAGGGTTAGGGTTAGGGTTAGGGTTAGGGTTAGGGTTAGGGTTAGGGTTAGGGTTAGGGTTAGGGTTAGGGTTAGGGTTAGGGTTAGGGTTAGGGTTAGGGTTAGGGTTAGGGTTAGGGTTAGGGTTAGGGTTAGGGTTAGGGTTAGGGTTAGGGTTAGGGTTAGGGTTAGGGTTAGGGTTAGGGTTAGGGTTAGGGTTAGGGTTAGGGTTAGGGTTAGGGTTAGGGTTAGGGTTAGGGTTAGGGTTAGGGTTAGGGTTAGGGTTAGGGTTAGGGTTAGGGTTAGGGTTAGGGTTAGGGTTAGGGTTAGGGTTAGGGTTAGGGTTAGGGTTAGGGTTAGGGTTAGGGTTAGGGTTAGGGTTAGGGTTAGGGTTAGGGTTAGGGTTAGGGTTAGGGTTAGGGTTAGGGTTAGGGTTAGGGTTAGGGTTAGGGTTAGGGTTAGGGTTAGGGTTAGGGTTAGGGTTAGGGTTAGGGTTAGGGTTAGGGTTAGGGTTAGGGTTAGGGTTAGGGTTAGGGTTAGGGTTAGGGTTAGGGTTAGGGTTAGGGTTAGGGTTAGGGTTAGGGTTAGGGTTAGGGTTAGGGTTAGGGTTAGGGTTAGGGTTAGGGTTAGGGTTAGGGTTAGGGTTAGGGTTAGGGTTAGGGTTAGGGTTAGGGTTAGGGTTAGGGTTAGGGTTAGGGTTAGGGTTAGGGTTAGGGTTAGGGTTAGGGTTAGGGTTAGGGTTAGGGTTAGGGTTAGGGTTAGGGTTAGGGTTAGGGTTAGGGTTAGGGTTAGGGTTAGGGTTAGGGTTAGGGTTAGGGTTAGGGTTAGGGTTAGGGTTAGGGTTAGGGTTAGGGTTAGGGTTAGGGTTAGGGTTAGGGTTAGGGTTAGGGTTAGGGTTAGGGTTAGGGTTAGGGTTAGGGTTAGGGTTAGGGTTAGGGTTAGGGTTAGGGTTAGGGTTAGGGTTAGGGTTAGGGTTAGGGTTAGGGTTAGGGTTAGGGTTAGGGTTAGGGTTAGGGTTAGGGTTAGGGTTAGGGTTAGGGTTAGGGTTAGGGTTAGGGTTAGGGTTAGGGTTAGGGTTAGGGTTAGGGTTAGGGTTAGGGTTAGGGTTAGGGTTAGGGTTAGGGTTAGGGTTAGGGTTAGGGTTAGGGTTAGGGTTAGGGTTAGGGTTAGGGTTAGGGTTAGGGTTAGGGTTAGGGTTAGGGTTAGGGTTAGGGTTAGGGTTAGGGTTAGGGTTAGGGTTAGGGTTAGGGTTAGGGTTAGGGTTAGGGTTAGGGTTAGGGTTAGGGTTAGGGTTAGGGTTAGGGTTAGGGTTAGGGTTAGGGTTAGGGTTAGGGTTAGGGTTAGGGTTAGGGTTAGGGTTAGGGTTAGGGTTAGGGTTAGGGTTAGGGTTAGGGTTAGGGTTAGGGTTAGGGTTAGGGTTAGGGTTAGGGTTAGGGTTAGGGTTAGGGTTAGGGTTAGGGTTAGGGTTAGGGTTAGGGTTAGGGTTAGGGTTAGGGTTAGGGTTAGGGTTAGGGTTAGGGTTAGGGTTAGGGTTAGGGTTAGGGTTAGGGTTAGGGTTAGGGTTAGGGTTAGGGTTAGGGTTAGGGTTAGGGTTAGGGTTAGGGTTAGGGTTAGGGTTAGGGTTAGGGTTAGGGTTAGGGTTAGGGTTAGGGTTAGGGTTAGGGTTAGGGTTAGGGTTAGGGTTAGGGTTAGGGTTAGGGTTAGGGTTAGGGTTAGGGTTAGGGTTAGGGTTAGGGTTAGGGTTAGGGTTAGGGTTAGGGTTAGGGTTAGGGTTAGGGTTAGGGTTAGGGTTAGGGTTAGGGTTAGGGTTAGGGTTAGGGTTAGGGTTAGGGTTAGGGTTAGGGTTAGGGTTAGGGTTAGGGTTAGGGTTAGGGTTAGGGTTAGGGTTAGGGTTAGGGTTAGGGTTAGGGTTAGGGTTAGGGTTAGGGTTAGGGTTAGGGTTAGGGTTAGGGTTAGGGTTAGGGTTAGGGTTAGGGTTAGGGTTAGGGTTAGGGTTAGGGTTAGGGTTAGGGTTAGGGTTAGGGTTAGGGTTAGGGTTAGGGTTAGGGTTAGGGTTAGGGTTAGGGTTAGGGTTAGGGTTAGGGTTAGGGTTAGGGTTAGGGTTAGGGTTAGGGTTAGGGTTAGGGTTAGGGTTAGGGTTAGGGTTAGGGTTAGGGTTAGGGTTAGGGTTAGGGTTAGGGTTAGGGTTAGGGTTAGGGTTAGGGTTAGGGTTAGGGTTAGGGTTAGGGTTAGGGTTAGGGTTAGGGTTAGGGTTAGGGTTAGGGTTAGGGTTAGGGTTAGGGTTAGGGTTAGGGTTAGGGTTAGGGTTAGGGTTAGGGTTAGGGTTAGGGTTAGGGTTAGGGTTAGGGTTAGGGTTAGGGTTAGGGTTAGGGTTAGGGTTAGGGTTAGGGTTAGGGTTAGGGTTAGGGTTAGGGTTAGGGTTAGGGTTAGGGTTAGGGTTAGGGTTAGGGTTAGGGTTAGGGTTAGGGTTAGGGTTAGGGTTAGGGTTAGGGTTAGGGTTAGGGTTAGGGTTAGGGTTAGGGTTAGGGTTAGGGTTAGGGTTAGGGTTAGGGTTAGGGTTAGGGTTAGGGTTAGGGTTAGGGTTAGGGTTAGGGTTAGGGTTAGGGTTAGGGTTAGGGTTAGGGTTAGGGTTAGGGTTAGGGTTAGGGTTAGGGTTAGGGTTAGGGTTAGGGTTAGGGTTAGGGTTAGGGTTAGGGTTAGGGTTAGGGTTAGGGTTAGGGTTAGGGTTAGGGTTAGGGTTAGGGTTAGGGTTAGGGTTAGGGTTAGGGTTAGGGTTAGGGTTAGGGTTAGGGTTAGGGTTAGGGTTAGGGTTAGGGTTAGGGTTAGGGTTAGGGTTAGGGTTAGGGTTAGGGTTAGGGTTAGGGTTAGGGTTAGGGTTAGGGTTAGGGTTAGGGTTAGGGTTAGGGTTAGGGTTAGGGTTAGGGTTAGGGTTAGGGTTAGGGTTAGGGTTAGGGTTAGGGTTAGGGTTAGGGTTAGGGTTAGGGTTAGGGTTAGGGTTAGGGTTAGGGTTAGGGTTAGGGTTAGGGTTAGGGTTAGGGTTAGGGTTAGGGTTAGGGTTAGGGTTAGGGTTAGGGTTAGGGTTAGGGTTAGGGTTAGGGTTAGGGTTAGGGTTAGGGTTAGGGTTAGGGTTAGGGTTAGGGTTAGGGTTAGGGTTAGGGTTAGGGTTAGGGTTAGGGTTAGGGTTAGGGTTAGGGTTAGGGTTAGGGTTAGGGTTAGGGTTAGGGTTAGGGTTAGGGTTAGGGTTAGGGTTAGGGTTAGGGTTAGGGTTAGGGTTAGGGTTAGGGTTAGGGTTAGGGTTAGGGTTAGGGTTAGGGTTAGGGTTAGGGTTAGGGTTAGGGTTAGGGTTAGGGTTAGGGTTAGGGTTAGGGTTAGGGTTAGGGTTAGGGTTAGGGTTAGGGTTAGGGTTAGGGTTAGGGTTAGGGTTAGGGTTAGGGTTAGGGTTAGGGTTAGGGTTAGGGTTAGGGTTAGGGTTAGGGTTAGGGTTAGGGTTAGGGTTAGGGTTAGGGTTAGGGTTAGGGTTAGGGTTAGGGTTAGGGTTAGGGTTAGGGTTAGGGTTAGGGTTAGGGTTAGGGTTAGGGTTAGGGTTAGGGTTAGGGTTAGGGTTAGGGTTAGGGTTAGGGTTAGGGTTAGGGTTAGGGTTAGGGTTAGGGTTAGGGTTAGGGTTAGGGTTAGGGTTAGGGTTAGGGTTAGGGTTAGGGTTAGGGTTAGGGTTAGGGTTAGGGTTAGGGTTAGGGTTAGGGTTAGGGTTAGGGTTAGGGTTAGGGTTAGGGTTAGGGTTAGGGTTAGGGTTAGGGTTAGGGTTAGGGTTAGGGTTAGGGTTAGGGTTAGGGTTAGGGTTAGGGTTAGGGTTAGGGTTAGGGTTAGGGTTAGGGTTAGGGTTAGGGTTAGGGTTAGGGTTAGGGTTAGGGTTAGGGTTAGGGTTAGGGTTAGGGTTAGGGTTAGGGTTAGGGTTAGGGTTAGGGTTAGGGTTAGGGTTAGGGTTAGGGTTAGGGTTAGGGTTAGGGTTAGGGTTAGGGTTAGGGTTAGGGTTAGGGTTAGGGTTAGGGTTAGGGTTAGGGTTAGGGTTAGGGTTAGGGTTAGGGTTAGGGTTAGGGTTAGGGTTAGGGTTAGGGTTAGGGTTAGGGTTAGGGTTAGGGTTAGGGTTAGGGTTAGGGTTAGGGTTAGGGTTAGGGTTAGGGTTAGGGTTAGGGTTAGGGTTAGGGTTAGGGTTAGGGTTAGGGTTAGGGTTAGGGTTAGGGTTAGGGTTAGGGTTAGGGTTAGGGTTAGGGTTAGGGTTAGGGTTAGGGTTAGGGTTAGGGTTAGGGTTAGGGTTAGGGTTAGGGTTAGGGTTAGGGTTAGGGTTAGGGTTAGGGTTAGGGTTAGGGTTAGGGTTAGGGTTAGGGTTAGGGTTAGGGTTAGGGTTAGGGTTAGGGTTAGGGTTAGGGTTAGGGTTAGGGTTAGGGTTAGGGTTAGGGTTAGGGTTAGGGTTAGGGTTAGGGTTAGGGTTAGGGTTAGGGTTAGGGTTAGGGTTAGGGTTAGGGTTAGGGTTAGGGTTAGGGTTAGGGTTAGGGTTAGGGTTAGGGTTAGGGTTAGGGTTAGGGTTAGGGTTAGGGTTAGGGTTAGGGTTAGGGTTAGGGTTAGGGTTAGGGTTAGGGTTAGGGTTAGGGTTAGGGTTAGGGTTAGGGTTAGGGTTAGGGTTAGGGTTAGGGTTAGGGTTAGGGTTAGGGTTAGGGTTAGGGTTAGGGTTAGGGTTAGGGTTAGGGTTAGGGTTAGGGTTAGGGTTAGGGTTAGGGTTAGGGTTAGGGTTAGGGTTAGGGTTAGGGTTAGGGTTAGGGTTAGGGTTAGGGTTAGGGTTAGGGTTAGGGTTAGGGTTAGGGTTAGGGTTAGGGTTAGGGTTAGGGTTAGGGTTAGGGTTAGGGTTAGGGTTAGGGTTAGGGTTAGGGTTAGGGTTAGGGTTAGGGTTAGGGTTAGGGTTAGGGTTAGGGTTAGGGTTAGGGTTAGGGTTAGGGTTAGGGTTAGGGTTAGGGTTAGGGTTAGGGTTAGGGTTAGGGTTAGGGTTAGGGTTAGGGTTAGGGTTAGGGTTAGGGTTAGGGTTAGGGTTAGGGTTAGGGTTAGGGTTAGGGTTAGGGTTAGGGTTAGGGTTAGGGTTAGGGTTAGGGTTAGGGTTAGGGTTAGGGTTAGGGTTAGGGTTAGGGTTAGGGTTAGGGTTAGGGTTAGGGTTAGGGTTAGGGTTAGGGTTAGGGTTAGGGTTAGGGTTAGGGTTAGGGTTAGGGTTAGGGTTAGGGTTAGGGTTAGGGTTAGGGTTAGGGTTAGGGTTAGGGTTAGGGTTAGGGTTAGGGTTAGGGTTAGGGTTAGGGTTAGGGTTAGGGTTAGGGTTAGGGTTAGGGTTAGGGTTAGGGTTAGGGTTAGGGTTAGGGTTAGGGTTAGGGTTAGGGTTAGGGTTAGGGTTAGGGTTAGGGTTAGGGTTAGGGTTAGGGTTAGGGTTAGGGTTAGGGTTAGGGTTAGGGTTAGGGTTAGGGTTAGGGTTAGGGTTAGGGTTAGGGTTAGGGTTAGGGTTAGGGTTAGGGTTAGGGTTAGGGTTAGGGTTAGGGTTAGGGTTAGGGTTAGGGTTAGGGTTAGGGTTAGGGTTAGGGTTAGGGTTAGGGTTAGGGTTAGGGTTAGGGTTAGGGTTAGGGTTAGGGTTAGGGTTAGGGTTAGGGTTAGGGTTAGGGTTAGGGTTAGGGTTAGGGTTAGGGTTAGGGTTAGGGTTAGGGTTAGGGTTAGGGTTAGGGTTAGGGTTAGGGTTAGGGTTAGGGTTAGGGTTAGGGTTAGGGTTAGGGTTAGGGTTAGGGTTAGGGTTAGGGTTAGGGTTAGGGTTAGGGTTAGGGTTAGGGTTAGGGTTAGGGTTAGGGTTAGGGTTAGGGTTAGGGTTAGGGTTAGGGTTAGGGTTAGGGTTAGGGTTAGGGTTAGGGTTAGGGTTAGGGTTAGGGTTAGGGTTAGGGTTAGGGTTAGGGTTAGGGTTAGGGTTAGGGTTAGGGTTAGGGTTAGGGTTAGGGTTAGGGTTAGGGTTAGGGTTAGGGTTAGGGTTAGGGTTAGGGTTAGGGTTAGGGTTAGGGTTAGGGTTAGGGTTAGGGTTAGGGTTAGGGTTAGGGTTAGGGTTAGGGTTAGGGTTAGGGTTAGGGTTAGGGTTAGGGTTAGGGTTAGGGTTAGGGTTAGGGTTAGGGTTAGGGTTAGGGTTAGGGTTAGGGTTAGGGTTAGGGTTAGGGTTAGGGTTAGGGTTAGGGTTAGGGTTAGGGTTAGGGTTAGGGTTAGGGTTAGGGTTAGGGTTAGGGTTAGGGTTAGGGTTAGGGTTAGGGTTAGGGTTAGGGTTAGGGTTAGGGTTAGGGTTAGGGTTAGGGTTAGGGTTAGGGTTAGGGTTAGGGTTAGGGTTAGGGTTAGGGTTAGGGTTAGGGTTAGGGTTAGGGTTAGGGTTAGGGTTAGGGTTAGGGTTAGGGTTAGGGTTAGGGTTAGGGTTAGGGTTAGGGTTAGGGTTAGGGTTAGGGTTAGGGTTAGGGTTAGGGTTAGGGTTAGGGTTAGGGTTAGGGTTAGGGTTAGGGTTAGGGTTAGGGTTAGGGTTAGGGTTAGGGTTAGGGTTAGGGTTAGGGTTAGGGTTAGGGTTAGGGTTAGGGTTAGGGTTAGGGTTAGGGTTAGGGTTAGGGTTAGGGTTAGGGTTAGGGTTAGGGTTAGGGTTAGGGTTAGGGTTAGGGTTAGGGTTAGGGTTAGGGTTAGGGTTAGGGTTAGGGTTAGGGTTAGGGTTAGGGTTAGGGTTAGGGTTAGGGTTAGGGTTAGGGTTAGGGTTAGGGTTAGGGTTAGGGTTAGGGTTAGGGTTAGGGTTAGGGTTAGGGTTAGGGTTAGGGTTAGGGTTAGGGTTAGGGTTAGGGTTAGGGTTAGGGTTAGGGTTAGGGTTAGGGTTAGGGTTAGGGTTAGGGTTAGGGTTAGGGTTAGGGTTAGGGTTAGGGTTAGGGTTAGGGTTAGGGTTAGGGTTAGGGTTAGGGTTAGGGTTAGGGTTAGGGTTAGGGTTAGGGTTAGGGTTAGGGTTAGGGTTAGGGTTAGGGTTAGGGTTAGGGTTAGGGTTAGGGTTAGGGTTAGGGTTAGGGTTAGGGTTAGGGTTAGGGTTAGGGTTAGGGTTAGGGTTAGGGTTAGGGTTAGGGTTAGGGTTAGGGTTAGGGTTAGGGTTAGGGTTAGGGTTAGGGTTAGGGTTAGGGTTAGGGTTAGGGTTAGGGTTAGGGTTAGGGTTAGGGTTAGGGTTAGGGTTAGGGTTAGGGTTAGGGTTAGGGTTAGGGTTAGGGTTAGGGTTAGGGTTAGGGTTAGGGTTAGGGTTAGGGTTAGGGTTAGGGTTAGGGTTAGGGTTAGGGTTAGGGTTAGGGTTAGGGTTAGGGTTAGGGTTAGGGTTAGGGTTAGGGTTAGGGTTAGGGTTAGGGTTAGGGTTAGGGTTAGGGTTAGGGTTAGGGTTAGGGTTAGGGTTAGGGTTAGGGTTAGGGTTAGGGTTAGGGTTAGGGTTAGGGTTAGGGTTAGGGTTAGGGTTAGGGTTAGGGTTAGGGTTAGGGTTAGGGTTAGGGTTAGGGTTAGGGTTAGGGTTAGGGTTAGGGTTAGGGTTAGGGTTAGGGTTAGGGTTAGGGTTAGGGTTAGGGTTAGGGTTAGGGTTAGGGTTAGGGTTAGGGTTAGGGTTAGGGTTAGGGTTAGGGTTAGGGTTAGGGTTAGGGTTAGGGTTAGGGTTAGGGTTAGGGTTAGGGTTAGGGTTAGGGTTAGGGTTAGGGTTAGGGTTAGGGTTAGGGTTAGGGTTAGGGTTAGGGTTAGGGTTAGGGTTAGGGTTAGGGTTAGGGTTAGGGTTAGGGTTAGGGTTAGGGTTAGGGTTAGGGTTAGGGTTAGGGTTAGGGTTAGGGTTAGGGTTAGGGTTAGGGTTAGGGTTAGGGTTAGGGTTAGGGTTAGGGTTAGGGTTAGGGTTAGGGTTAGGGTTAGGGTTAGGGTTAGGGTTAGGGTTAGGGTTAGGGTTAGGGTTAGGGTTAGGGTTAGGGTTAGGGTTAGGGTTAGGGTTAGGGTTAGGGTTAGGGTTAGGGTTAGGGTTAGGGTTAGGGTTAGGGTTAGGGTTAGGGTTAGGGTTAGGGTTAGGGTTAGGGTTAGGGTTAGGGTTAGGGTTAGGGTTAGGGTTAGGGTTAGGGTTAGGGTTAGGGTTAGGGTTAGGGTTAGGGTTAGGGTTAGGGTTAGGGTTAGGGTTAGGGTTAGGGTTAGGGTTAGGGTTAGGGTTAGGGTTAGGGTTAGGGTTAGGGTTAGGGTTAGGGTTAGGGTTAGGGTTAGGGTTAGGGTTAGGGTTAGGGTTAGGGTTAGGGTTAGGGTTAGGGTTAGGGTTAGGGTTAGGGTTAGGGTTAGGGTTAGGGTTAGGGTTAGGGTTAGGGTTAGGGTTAGGGTTAGGGTTAGGGTTAGGGTTAGGGTTAGGGTTAGGGTTAGGGTTAGGGTTAGGGTTAGGGTTAGGGTTAGGGTTAGGGTTAGGGTTAGGGTTAGGGTTAGGGTTAGGGTTAGGGTTAGGGTTAGGGTTAGGGTTAGGGTTAGGGTTAGGGTTAGGGTTAGGGTTAGGGTTAGGGTTAGGGTTAGGGTTAGGGTTAGGGTTAGGGTTAGGGTTAGGGTTAGGGTTAGGGTTAGGGTTAGGGTTAGGGTTAGGGTTAGGGTTAGGGTTAGGGTTAGGGTTAGGGTTAGGGTTAGGGTTAGGGTTAGGGTTAGGGTTAGGGTTAGGGTTAGGGTTAGGGTTAGGGTTAGGGTTAGGGTTAGGGTTAGGGTTAGGGTTAGGGTTAGGGTTAGGGTTAGGGTTAGGGTTAGGGTTAGGGTTAGGGTTAGGGTTAGGGTTAGGGTTAGGGTTAGGGTTAGGGTTAGGGTTAGGGTTAGGGTTAGGGTTAGGGTTAGGGTTAGGGTTAGGGTTAGGGTTAGGGTTAGGGTTAGGGTTAGGGTTAGGGTTAGGGTTAGGGTTAGGGTTAGGGTTAGGGTTAGGGTTAGGGTTAGGGTTAGGGTTAGGGTTAGGGTTAGGGTTAGGGTTAGGGTTAGGGTTAGGGTTAGGGTTAGGGTTAGGGTTAGGGTTAGGGTTAGGGTTAGGGTTAGGGTTAGGGTTAGGGTTAGGGTTAGGGTTAGGGTTAGGGTTAGGGTTAGGGTTAGGGTTAGGGTTAGGGTTAGGGTTAGGGTTAGGGTTAGGGTTAGGGTTAGGGTTAGGGTTAGGGTTAGGGTTAGGGTTAGGGTTAGGGTTAGGGTTAGGGTTAGGGTTAGGGTTAGGGTTAGGGTTAGGGTTAGGGTTAGGGTTAGGGTTAGGGTTAGGGTTAGGGTTAGGGTTAGGGTTAGGGTTAGGGTTAGGGTTAGGGTTAGGGTTAGGGTTAGGGTTAGGGTTAGGGTTAGGGTTAGGGTTAGGGTTAGGGTTAGGGTTAGGGTTAGGGTTAGGGTTAGGGTTAGGGTTAGGGTTAGGGTTAGGGTTAGGGTTAGGGTTAGGGTTAGGGTTAGGGTTAGGGTTAGGGTTAGGGTTAGGGTTAGGGTTAGGGTTAGGGTTAGGGTTAGGGTTAGGGTTAGGGTTAGGGTTAGGGTTAGGGTTAGGGTTAGGGTTAGGGTTAGGGTTAGGGTTAGGGTTAGGGTTAGGGTTAGGGTTAGGGTTAGGGTTAGGGTTAGGGTTAGGGTTAGGGTTAGGGTTAGGGTTAGGGTTAGGGTTAGGGTTAGGGTTAGGGTTAGGGTTAGGGTTAGGGTTAGGGTTAGGGTTAGGGTTAGGGTTAGGGTTAGGGTTAGGGTTAGGGTTAGGGTTAGGGTTAGGGTTAGGGTTAGGGTTAGGGTTAGGGTTAGGGTTAGGGTTAGGGTTAGGGTTAGGGTTAGGGTTAGGGTTAGGGTTAGGGTTAGGGTTAGGGTTAGGGTTAGGGTTAGGGTTAGGGTTAGGGTTAGGGTTAGGGTTAGGGTTAGGGTTAGGGTTAGGGTTAGGGTTAGGGTTAGGGTTAGGGTTAGGGTTAGGGTTAGGGTTAGGGTTAGGGTTAGGGTTAGGGTTAGGGTTAGGGTTAGGGTTAGGGTTAGGGTTAGGGTTAGGGTTAGGGTTAGGGTTAGGGTTAGGGTTAGGGTTAGGGTTAGGGTTAGGGTTAGGGTTAGGGTTAGGGTTAGGGTTAGGGTTAGGGTTAGGGTTAGGGTTAGGGTTAGGGTTAGGGTTAGGGTTAGGGTTAGGGTTAGGGTTAGGGTTAGGGTTAGGGTTAGGGTTAGGGTTAGGGTTAGGGTTAGGGTTAGGGTTAGGGTTAGGGTTAGGGTTAGGGTTAGGGTTAGGGTTAGGGTTAGGGTTAGGGTTAGGGTTAGGGTTAGGGTTAGGGTTAGGGTTAGGGTTAGGGTTAGGGTTAGGGTTAGGGTTAGGGTTAGGGTTAGGGTTAGGGTTAGGGTTAGGGTTAGGGTTAGGGTTAGGGTTAGGGTTAGGGTTAGGGTTAGGGTTAGGGTTAGGGTTAGGGTTAGGGTTAGGGTTAGGGTTAGGGTTAGGGTTAGGGTTAGGGTTAGGGTTAGGGTTAGGGTTAGGGTTAGGGTTAGGGTTAGGGTTAGGGTTAGGGTTAGGGTTAGGGTTAGGGTTAGGGTTAGGGTTAGGGTTAGGGTTAGGGTTAGGGTTAGGGTTAGGGTTAGGGTTAGGGTTAGGGTTAGGGTTAGGGTTAGGGTTAGGGTTAGGGTTAGGGTTAGGGTTAGGGTTAGGGTTAGGGTTAGGGTTAGGGTTAGGGTTAGGGTTAGGGTTAGGGTTAGGGTTAGGGTTAGGGTTAGGGTTAGGGTTAGGGTTAGGGTTAGGGTTAGGGTTAGGGTTAGGGTTAGGGTTAGGGTTAGGGTTAGGGTTAGGGTTAGGGTTAGGGTTAGGGTTAGGGTTAGGGTTAGGGTTAGGGTTAGGGTTAGGGTTAGGGTTAGGGTTAGGGTTAGGGTTAGGGTTAGGGTTAGGGTTAGGGTTAGGGTTAGGGTTAGGGTTAGGGTTAGGGTTAGGGTTAGGGTTAGGGTTAGGGTTAGGGTTAGGGTTAGGGTTAGGGTTAGGGTTAGGGTTAGGGTTAGGGTTAGGGTTAGGGTTAGGGTTAGGGTTAGGGTTAGGGTTAGGGTTAGGGTTAGGGTTAGGGTTAGGGTTAGGGTTAGGGTTAGGGTTAGGGTTAGGGTTAGGGTTAGGGTTAGGGTTAGGGTTAGGGTTAGGGTTAGGGTTAGGGTTAGGGTTAGGGTTAGGGTTAGGGTTAGGGTTAGGGTTAGGGTTAGGGTTAGGGTTAGGGTTAGGGTTAGGGTTAGGGTTAGGGTTAGGGTTAGGGTTAGGGTTAGGGTTAGGGTTAGGGTTAGGGTTAGGGTTAGGGTTAGGGTTAGGGTTAGGGTTAGGGTTAGGGTTAGGGTTAGGGTTAGGGTTAGGGTTAGGGTTAGGGTTAGGGTTAGGGTTAGGGTTAGGGTTAGGGTTAGGGTTAGGGTTAGGGTTAGGGTTAGGGTTAGGGTTAGGGTTAGGGTTAGGGTTAGGGTTAGGGTTAGGGTTAGGGTTAGGGTTAGGGTTAGGGTTAGGGTTAGGGTTAGGGTTAGGGTTAGGGTTAGGGTTAGGGTTAGGGTTAGGGTTAGGGTTAGGGTTAGGGTTAGGGTTAGGGTTAGGGTTAGGGTTAGGGTTAGGGTTAGGGTTAGGGTTAGGGTTAGGGTTAGGGTTAGGGTTAGGGTTAGGGTTAGGGTTAGGGTTAGGGTTAGGGTTAGGGTTAGGGTTAGGGTTAGGGTTAGGGTTAGGGTTAGGGTTAGGGTTAGGGTTAGGGTTAGGGTTAGGGTTAGGGTTAGGGTTAGGGTTAGGGTTAGGGTTAGGGTTAGGGTTAGGGTTAGGGTTAGGGTTAGGGTTAGGGTTAGGGTTAGGGTTAGGGTTAGGGTTAGGGTTAGGGTTAGGGTTAGGGTTAGGGTTAGGGTTAGGGTTAGGGTTAGGGTTAGGGTTAGGGTTAGGGTTAGGGTTAGGGTTAGGGTTAGGGTTAGGGTTAGGGTTAGGGTTAGGGTTAGGGTTAGGGTTAGGGTTAGGGTTAGGGTTAGGGTTAGGGTTAGGGTTAGGGTTAGGGTTAGGGTTAGGGTTAGGGTTAGGGTTAGGGTTAGGGTTAGGGTTAGGGTTAGGGTTAGGGTTAGGGTTAGGGTTAGGGTTAGGGTTAGGGTTAGGGTTAGGGTTAGGGTTAGGGTTAGGGTTAGGGTTAGGGTTAGGGTTAGGGTTAGGGTTAGGGTTAGGGTTAGGGTTAGGGTTAGGGTTAGGGTTAGGGTTAGGGTTAGGGTTAGGGTTAGGGTTAGGGTTAGGGTTAGGGTTAGGGTTAGGGTTAGGGTTAGGGTTAGGGTTAGGGTTAGGGTTAGGGTTAGGGTTAGGGTTAGGGTTAGGGTTAGGGTTAGGGTTAGGGTTAGGGTTAGGGTTAGGGTTAGGGTTAGGGTTAGGGTTAGGGTTAGGGTTAGGGTTAGGGTTAGGGTTAGGGTTAGGGTTAGGGTTAGGGTTAGGGTTAGGGTTAGGGTTAGGGTTAGGGTTAGGGTTAGGGTTAGGGTTAGGGTTAGGGTTAGGGTTAGGGTTAGGGTTAGGGTTAGGGTTAGGGTTAGGGTTAGGGTTAGGGTTAGGGTTAGGGTTAGGGTTAGGGTTAGGGTTAGGGTTAGGGTTAGGGTTAGGGTTAGGGTTAGGGTTAGGGTTAGGGTTAGGGTTAGGGTTAGGGTTAGGGTTAGGGTTAGGGTTAGGGTTAGGGTTAGGGTTAGGGTTAGGGTTAGGGTTAGGGTTAGGGTTAGGGTTAGGGTTAGGGTTAGGGTTAGGGTTAGGGTTAGGGTTAGGGTTAGGGTTAGGGTTAGGGTTAGGGTTAGGGTTAGGGTTAGGGTTAGGGTTAGGGTTAGGGTTAGGGTTAGGGTTAGGGTTAGGGTTAGGGTTAGGGTTAGGGTTAGGGTTAGGGTTAGGGTTAGGGTTAGGGTTAGGGTTAGGGTTAGGGTTAGGGTTAGGGTTAGGGTTAGGGTTAGGGTTAGGGTTAGGGTTAGGGTTAGGGTTAGGGTTAGGGTTAGGGTTAGGGTTAGGGTTAGGGTTAGGGTTAGGGTTAGGGTTAGGGTTAGGGTTAGGGTTAGGGTTAGGGTTAGGGTTAGGGTTAGGGTTAGGGTTAGGGTTAGGGTTAGGGTTAGGGTTAGGGTTAGGGTTAGGGTTAGGGTTAGGGTTAGGGTTAGGGTTAGGGTTAGGGTTAGGGTTAGGGTTAGGGTTAGGGTTAGGGTTAGGGTTAGGGTTAGGGTTAGGGTTAGGGTTAGGGTTAGGGTTAGGGTTAGGGTTAGGGTTAGGGTTAGGGTTAGGGTTAGGGTTAGGGTTAGGGTTAGGGTTAGGGTTAGGGTTAGGGTTAGGGTTAGGGTTAGGGTTAGGGTTAGGGTTAGGGTTAGGGTTAGGGTTAGGGTTAGGGTTAGGGTTAGGGTTAGGGTTAGGGTTAGGGTTAGGGTTAGGGTTAGGGTTAGGGTTAGGGTTAGGGTTAGGGTTAGGGTTAGGGTTAGGGTTAGGGTTAGGGTTAGGGTTAGGGTTAGGGGGTTAGGGTTAGGGTTAGGGTTAGGGTTAGGGTTAGGGTTAGGGTTAGGGTTAGGGTTAGGGTTAGGGTTAGGGTTAGGGTTAGGGTTAGGGTTAGGGTTAGGGTTAGGGTTAGGGTTAGGGTTAGGGTTAGGGTTAGGGTTAGGGTTAGGGTTAGGGTTAGGGTTAGGGTTAGGGTTAGGGTTAGGGTTAGGGTTAGGGTTAGGGTTAGGGTTAGGGTTAGGGTTAGGGTTAGGGTTAGGGTTAGGGTTAGGGTTAGGGTTAGGGTTAGGGTTAGGGTTAGGGTTAGGGTTAGGGTTAGGGTTAGGGTTAGGGTTAGGGTTAGGGTTAGGGTTAGGGTTAGGGTTAGGGTTAGGGTTAGGGTTAGGGTTAGGGTTAGGGTTAGGGTTAGGGTTAGGGTTAGGGTTAGGGTTAGGGTTAGGGTTAGGGTTAGGGTTAGGGTTAGGGTTAGGGTTAGGGTTAGGGTTAGGGTTAGGGTTAGGGTTAGGGTTAGGGTTAGGGTTAGGGTTAGGGTTAGGGTTAGGGTTAGGGTTAGGGTTAGGGTTAGGGTTAGGGTTAGGGTTAGGGTTAGGGTTAGGGTTAGGGTTAGGGTTAGGGTTAGGGTTAGGGTTAGGGTTAGGGTTAGGGTTAGGGTTAGGGTTAGGGTTAGGGTTAGGGTTAGGGTTAGGGTTAGGGTTAGGGTTAGGGTTAGGGTTAGGGTTAGGGTTAGGGTTAGGGTTAGGGTTAGGGTTAGGGTTAGGGTTAGGGTTAGGGTTAGGGTTAGGGTTAGGGTTAGGGTTAGGG
Organism: Rattus norvegicus; assembly: GCF_021556685.1. NCBI lineage: Eukaryota > Metazoa > Chordata > Mammalia > Rodentia > Muridae > Rattus > Rattus norvegicus. The sequence goes on along the minus strand of NC_141553.1, from coordinate 44,814 downwards.
TTAGGGTTAGGGTTAGGGTTAGGGTTAGGGTTAGGGTTAGGGTTAGGGTTAGGGTTAGGGTTAGGGTTAGGGTTAGGGTTAGGGTTAGGGTTAGGGTTAGGGTTAGGGTTAGGGTTAGGGTTAGGGTTAGGGTTAGGGTTAGGGTTAGGGTTAGGGTTAGGGTTAGGGTTAGGGTTAGGGTTAGGGTTAGGGTTAGGGTTAGGGTTAGGGTTAGGGTTAGGGTTAGGGTTAGGGTTAGGGTTAGGGTTAGGGTTAGGGTTAGGGTTAGGGTTAGGGTTAGGGTTAGGGTTAGGGTTAGGGTTAGGGTTAGGGTTAGGGTTAGGGTTAGGGTTAGGGTTAGGGTTAGGGTTAGGGTTAGGGTTAGGGTTAGGGTTAGGGTTAGGGTTAGGGTTAGGGTTAGGGTTAGGGTTAGGGTTAGGGTTAGGGTTAGGGTTAGGGTTAGGGTTAGGGTTAGGGTTAGGGTTAGGGTTAGGGTTAGGGTTAGGGTTAGGGTTAGGGTTAGGGTTAGGGTTAGGGTTAGGGTTAGGGTTAGGGTTAGGGTTAGGGTTAGGGTTAGGGTTAGGGTTAGGGTTAGGGTTAGGGTTAGGGTTAGGGTTAGGGTTAGGGTTAGGGTTAGGGTTAGGGTTAGGGTTAGGGTTAGGGTTAGGGTTAGGGTTAGGGTTAGGGTTAGGGTTAGGGTTAGGGTTAGGGTTAGGGTTAGGGTTAGGGTTAGGGTTAGGGTTAGGGTTAGGGTTAGGGTTAGGGTTAGGGTTAGGGTTAGGGTTAGGGTTAGGGTTAGGGTTAGGGTTAGGGTTAGGGTTAGGGTTAGGGTTAGGGTTAGGGTTAGGGTTAGGGTTAGGGTTAGGGTTAGGGTTAGGGTTAGGGTTAGGGTTAGGGTTAGGGTTAGGGTTAGGGTTAGGGTTAGGGTTAGGGTTAGGGTTAGGGTTAGGGTTAGGGTTAGGGTTAGGGTTAGGGTTAGGGTTAGGGTTAGGGTTAGGGTTAGGGTTAGGGTTAGGGTTAGGGTTAGGGTTAGGGTTAGGGTTAGGGTTAGGGTTAGGGTTAGGGTTAGGGTTAGGGTTAGGGTTAGGGTTAGGGTTAGGGTTAGGGTTAGGGTTAGGGTTAGGGTTAGGGTTAGGGTTAGGGTTAGGGTTAGGGTTAGGGTTAGGGTTAGGGTTAGGGTTAGGGTTAGGGTTAGGGTTAGGGTTAGGGTTAGGGTTAGGGTTAGGGTTAGGGTTAGGGTTAGGGTTAGGGTTAGGGTTAGGGTTAGGGTTAGGGTTAGGGTTAGGGTTAGGGTTAGGGTTAGGGTTAGGGTTAGGGTTAGGGTTAGGGTTAGGGTTAGGGTTAGGGTTAGGGTTAGGGTTAGGGTTAGGGTTAGGGTTAGGGTTAGGGTTAGGGTTAGGGTTAGGGTTAGGGTTAGGGTTAGGGTTAGGGTTAGGGTTAGGGTTAGGGTTAGGGTTAGGGTTAGGGTTAGGGTTAGGGTTAGGGTTAGGGTTAGGGTTAGGGTTAGGGTTAGGGTTAGGGTTAGGGTTAGGGTTAGGGTTAGGGTTAGGGTTAGGGTTAGGGTTAGGGTTAGGGTTAGGGTTAGGGTTAGGGTTAGGGTTAGGGTTAGGGTTAGGGTTAGGGTTAGGGTTAGGGTTAGGGTTAGGGTTAGGGTTAGGGTTAGGGTTAGGGTTAGGGTTAGGGTTAGGGTTAGGGTTAGGGTTAGGGTTAGGGTTAGGGTTAGGGTTAGGGTTAGGGTTAGGGTTAGGGTTAGGGTTAGGGTTAGGGTTAGGGTTAGGGTTAGGGTTAGGGTTAGGGTTAGGGTTAGGGTTAGGGTTAGGGTTAGGGTTAGGGTTAGGGTTAGGGTTAGGGTTAGGGTTAGGGTTAGGGTTAGGGTTAGGGTTAGGGTTAGGGTTAGGGTTAGGGTTAGGGTTAGGGTTAGGGTTAGGGTTAGGGTTAGGGTTAGGGTTAGGGTTAGGGTTAGGGTTAGGGTTAGGGTTAGGGTTAGGGTTAGGGTTAGGGTTAGGGTTAGGGTTAGGGTTAGGGTTAGGGTTAGGGTTAGGGTTAGGGTTAGGGTTAGGGTTAGGGTTAGGGTTAGGGTTAGGGTTAGGGTTAGGGTTAGGGTTAGGGTTAGGGTTAGGGTTAGGGTTAGGGTTAGGGTTAGGGTTAGGGTTAGGGTTAGGGTTAGGGTTAGGGTTAGGGTTAGGGTTAGGGTTAGGGTTAGGGTTAGGGTTAGGGTTAGGGTTAGGGTTAGGGTTAGGGTTAGGGTTAGGGTTAGGGTTAGGGTTAGGGTTAGGGTTAGGGTTAGGGTTAGGGTTAGGGTTAGGGTTAGGGTTAGGGTTAGGGTTAGGGTTAGGGTTAGGGTTAGGGTTAGGGTTAGGGTTAGGGTTAGGGTTAGGGTTAGGGTTAGGGTTAGGGTTAGGGTTAGGGTTAGGGTTAGGGTTAGGGTTAGGGTTAGGGTTAGGGTTAGGGTTAGGGTTAGGGTTAGGGTTAGGGTTAGGGTTAGGGTTAGGGTTAGGGTTAGGGTTAGGGTTAGGGTTAGGGTGGTTAGGGTTAGGTTAGGGTTAGGGTTAGGGTTAGGGTTAGGGTTAGGGTTAGGGTTAGGGTTAGGGTTAGGGTTAGGGTTAGGGTTAGGGTTAGGGTTAGGGTTAGGGTTAGGGTTAGGGTTAGGGTTAGGGTTAGGGTTAGGGTTAGGGTTAGGGTTAGGGTTAGGGTTAGGGTTAGGGTTAGGGTTAGGGTTAGGGTTAGGGTTAGGGTTAGGGTTAGGGTTAGGGTTAGGGTTAGGGTTAGGGTTAGGGTTAGGGTTAGGGTTAGGGTTAGGGTTAGGGTTAGGGTTAGGGTTAGGGTTAGGGTTAGGGTTAGGGTTAGGGTTAGGGTTAGGGTTAGGGTTAGGGTTAGGGTTAGGGTTAGGGTTAGGGTTAGGGTTAGGGTTAGGGTTAGGGTTAGGGTTAGGGTTAGGGTTAGGGTTAGGGTTAGGGTTAGGGTTAGGGTTAGGGTTAGGGTTAGGGTTAGGGTTAGGGTTAGGGTTAGGGTTAGGGTTAGGGTTAGGGTTAGGGTTAGGGTTAGGGTTAGGGTTAGGGTTAGGGTTAGGGTTAGGGTTAGGGTTAGGGTTAGGGTTAGGGTTAGGGTTAGGGTTAGGGTTAGGGTTAGGGTTAGGGTTAGGGTTAGGGTTAGGGTTAGGGTTAGGGTTAGGGTTAGGGTTAGGGTTAGGGTTAGGGTTAGGGTTAGGGTTAGGGTTAGGGTTAGGGTTAGGGTTAGGGTTAGGGTTAGGGTTAGGGTTAGGGTTAGGGTTAGGGTTAGGGTTAGGGTTAGGGTTAGGGTTAGGGTTAGGGTTAGGGTTAGGGTTAGGGTTAGGGTTAGGGTTAGGGTTAGGGTTAGGGTTAGGGTTAGGGTTAGGGTTAGGGTTAGGGTTAGGGTTAGGGTTAGGGTTAGGGTTAGGGTTAGGGTTAGGGTTAGGGTTAGGGTTAGGGTTAGGGTTAGGGTTAGGGTTAGGGTTAGGGTTAGGGTTAGGGTTAGGGTTAGGGTTAGGGTTAGGGTTAGGGTTAGGGTTAGGGTTAGGGTTAGGGTTAGGGTTAGGGTTAGGGTTAGGGTTAGGGTTAGGGTTAGGGTTAGGGTTAGGGTTAGGGTTAGGGTTAGGGTTAGGGTTAGGGTTAGGGTTAGGGTTAGGGTTAGGGTTAGGGTTAGGGTTAGGGTTAGGGTTAGGGTTAGGGTTAGGGTTAGGGTTAGGGTTAGGGTTAGGGTTAGGGTTAGGGTTAGGGTTAGGGTTAGGGTTAGGGTTAGGGTTAGGGTTAGGGTTAGGGTTAGGGTTAGGGTTAGGGTTAGGGTTAGGGTTAGGGTTAGGGTTAGGGTTAGGGTTAGGGTTAGGGTTAGGGTTAGGGTTAGGGTTAGGGTTAGGGTTAGGGTTAGGGTTAGGGTTAGGGTTAGGGTTAGGGTTAGGGTTAGGGTTAGGGTTAGGGTTAGGGTTAGGGTTAGGGTTAGGGTTAGGGTTAGGGTTAGGGTTAGGGTTAGGGTTAGGGTTAGGGTTAGGGTTAGGGTTAGGGTTAGGGTTAGGGTTAGGGTTAGGGTTAGGGTTAGGGTTAGGGTTAGGGTTAGGGTTAGGGTTAGGGTTAGGGTTAGGGTTAGGGTTAGGGTTAGGGTTAGGGTTAGGGTTAGGGTTAGGGTTAGGGTTAGGGTTAGGGTTAGGGTTAGGGTTAGGGTTAGGGTTAGGGTTAGGGTTAGGGTTAGGGTTAGGGTTAGGGTTAGGGTTAGGGTTAGGGTTAGGGTTAGGGTTAGGGTTAGGGTTAGGGTTAGGGTTAGGGTTAGGGTTAGGGTTAGGGTTAGGGTTAGGGTTAGGGTTAGGGTTAGGGTTAGGGTTAGGGTTAGGGTTAGGGTTAGGGTTAGGGTTAGGGTTAGGGTTAGGGTTAGGGTTAGGGTTAGGGTTAGGGTTAGGGTTAGGGTTAGGGTTAGGGTTAGGGTTAGGGTTAGGGTTAGGGTTAGGGTTAGGGTTAGGGTTAGGGTTAGGGTTAGGGTTAGGGTTAGGGTTAGGGTTAGGGTTAGGGTTAGGGTTAGGGTTAGGGTTAGGGTTAGGGTTAGGGTTAGGGTTAGGGTTAGGGTTAGGGTTAGGGTTAGGGTTAGGGTTAGGGTTAGGGTTAGGGTTAGGGTTAGGGTTAGGGTTAGGGTTAGGGTTAGGGTTAGGGTTAGGGTTAGGGTTAGGGTTAGGGTTAGGGTTAGGGTTAGGGTTAGGGTTAGGGTTAGGGTTAGGGTTAGGGTTAGGGTTAGGGTTAGGGTTAGGGTTAGGGTTAGGGTTAGGGTTAGGGTTAGGGTTAGGGTTAGGGTTAGGGTTAGGGTTAGGGTTAGGGTTAGGGTTAGGGTTAGGGTTAGGGTTAGGGTTAGGGTTAGGGTTAGGGTTAGGGTTAGGGTTAGGGTTAGGGTTAGGGTTAGGGTTAGGGTTAGGGTTAGGGTTAGGGTTAGGGTTAGGGTTAGGGTTAGGGTTAGGGTTAGGGTTAGGGTTAGGGTTAGGGTTAGGGTTAGGGTTAGGGTTAGGGTTAGGGTTAGGGTTAGGGTTAGGGTTAGGGTTAGGGTTAGGGTTAGGGTTAGGGTTAGGGTTAGGGTTAGGGTTAGGGTTAGGGTTAGGGTTAGGGTTAGGGTTAGGGTTAGGGTTAGGGTTAGGGTTAGGGTTAGGGTTAGGGTTAGGGTTAGGGTTAGGGTTAGGGTTAGGGTTAGGGTTAGGGTTAGGGTTAGGGTTAGGGTTAGGGTTAGGGTTAGGGTTAGGGTTAGGGTTAGGGTTAGGGTTAGGGTTAGGGTTAGGGTTAGGGTTAGGGTTAGGGTTAGGGTTAGGGTTAGGGTTAGGGTTAGGGTTAGGGTTAGGGTTAGGGTTAGGGTTAGGGTTAGGGTTAGGGTTAGGGTTAGGGTTAGGGTTAGGGTTAGGGTTAGGGTTAGGGTTAGGGTTAGGGTTAGGGTTAGGGTTAGGGTTAGGGTTAGGGTTAGGGTTAGGGTTAGGGTTAGGGTTAGGGTTAGGGTTAGGGTTAGGGTTAGGGTTAGGGTTAGGGTTAGGGTTAGGGTTAGGGTTAGGGTTAGGGTTAGGGTTAGGGTTAGGGTTAGGGTTAGGGTTAGGGTTAGGGTTAGGGTTAGGGTTAGGGTTAGGGTTAGGGTTAGGGTTAGGGTTAGGGTTAGGGTTAGGGTTAGGGTTAGGGTTAGGGTTAGGGTTAGGGTTAGGGTTAGGGTTAGGGTTAGGGTTAGGGTTAGGGTTAGGGTTAGGGTTAGGGTTAGGGTTAGGGTTAGGGTTAGGGTTAGGGTTAGGGTTAGGGTTAGGGTTAGGGTTAGGGTTAGGGTTAGGGTTAGGGTTAGGGTTAGGGTTAGGGTTAGGGTTAGGGTTAGGGTTAGGGTTAGGGTTAGGGTTAGGGTTAGGGTTAGGGTTAGGGTTAGGGTTAGGGTTAGGGTTAGGGTTAGGGTTAGGGTTAGGGTTAGGGTTAGGGTTAGGGTTAGGGTTAGGGTTAGGGTTAGGGTTAGGGTTAGGGTTAGGGTTAGGGTTAGGGTTAGGGTTAGGGTTAGGGTTAGGGTTAGGGTTAGGGTTAGGGTTAGGGTTAGGGTTAGGGTTAGGGTTAGGGTTAGGGTTAGGGTTAGGGTTAGGGTTAGGGTTAGGGTTAGGGTTAGGGTTAGGGTTAGGGTTAGGGTTAGGGTTAGGGTTAGGGTTAGGGTTAGGGTTAGGGTTAGGGTTAGGGTTAGGGTTAGGGTTAGGGTTAGGGTTAGGGTTAGGGTTAGGGTTAGGGTTAGGGTTAGGGTTAGGGTTAGGGTTAGGGTTAGGGTTAGGGTTAGGGTTAGGGTTAGGGTTAGGGTTAGGGTTAGGGTTAGGGTTAGGGTTAGGGTTAGGGTTAGGGTTAGGGTTAGGGTTAGGGTTAGGGTTAGGGTTAGGGTTAGGGTTAGGGTTAGGGTTAGGGTTAGGGTTAGGGTTAGGGTTAGGGTTAGGGTTAGGGTTAGGGTTAGGGTTAGGGTTAGGGTTAGGGTTAGGGTTAGGGTTAGGGTTAGGGTTAGGGTTAGGGTTAGGGTTAGGGTTAGGGTTAGGGTTAGGGTTAGGGTTAGGGTTAGGGTTAGGGTTAGGGTTAGGGTTAGGGTTAGGGTTAGGGTTAGGGTTAGGGTTAGGGTTAGGGTTAGGGTTAGGGTTAGGGTTAGGGTTAGGGTTAGGGTTAGGGTTAGGGTTAGGGTTAGGGTTAGGGTTAGGGTTAGGGTTAGGGTTAGGGTTAGGGTTAGGGTTAGGGTTAGGGTTAGGGTTAGGGTTAGGGTTAGGGTTAGGGTTAGGGTTAGGGTTAGGGTTAGGGTTAGGGTTAGGGTTAGGGTTAGGGTTAGGGTTAGGGTTAGGGTTAGGGTTAGGGTTAGGGTTAGGGTTAGGGTTAGGGTTAGGGTTAGGGTTAGGGTTAGGGTTAGGGTTAGGGTTAGGGTTAGGGTTAGGGTTAGGGTTAGGGTTAGGGTTAGGGTTAGGGTTAGGGTTAGGGTTAGGGTTAGGGTTAGGGTTAGGGTTAGGGTTAGGGTTAGGGTTAGGGTTAGGGTTAGGGTTAGGGTTAGGGTTAGGGTTAGGGTTAGGGTTAGGGTTAGGGTTAGGGTTAGGGTTAGGGTTAGGGTTAGGGTTAGGGTTAGGGTTAGGGTTAGGGTTAGGGTTAGGGTTAGGGTTAGGGTTAGGGTTAGGGTTAGGGTTAGGGTTAGGGTTAGGGTTAGGGTTAGGGTTAGGGTTAGGGTTAGGGTTAGGGTTAGGGTTAGGGTTAGGGTTAGGGTTAGGGTTAGGGTTAGGGTTAGGGTTAGGGTTAGGGTTAGGGTTAGGGTTAGGGTTAGGGTTAGGGTTAGGGTTAGGGTTAGGGTTAGGGTTAGGGTTAGGGTTAGGGTTAGGGTTAGGGTTAGGGTTAGGGTTAGGGTTAGGGTTAGGGTTAGGGTTAGGGTTAGGGTTAGGGTTAGGGTTAGGGTTAGGGTTAGGGTTAGGGTTAGGGTTAGGGTTAGGGTTAGGGTTAGGGTTAGGGTTAGGGTTAGGGTTAGGGTTAGGGTTAGGGTTAGGGTTAGGGTTAGGGTTAGGGTTAGGGTTAGGGTTAGGGTTAGGGTTAGGGTTAGGGTTAGGGTTAGGGTTAGGGTTAGGGTTAGGGTTAGGGTTAGGGTTAGGGTTAGGGTTAGGGTTAGGGTTAGGGTTAGGGTTAGGGTTAGGGTTAGGGTTAGGGTTAGGGTTAGGGTTAGGGTTAGGGTTAGGGTTAGGGTTAGGGTTAGGGTTAGGGTTAGGGTTAGGGTTAGGGTTAGGGTTAGGGTTAGGGTTAGGGTTAGGGTTAGGGTTAGGGTTAGGGTTAGGGTTAGGGTTAGGGTTAGGGTTAGGGTTAGGGTTAGGGTTAGGGTTAGGGTTAGGGTTAGGGTTAGGGTTAGGGTTAGGGTTAGGGTTAGGGTTAGGGTTAGGGTTAGGGTTAGGGTTAGGGTTAGGGTTAGGGTTAGGGTTAGGGTTAGGGTTAGGGTTAGGGTTAGGGTTAGGGTTAGGGTTAGGGTTAGGGTTAGGGTTAGGGTTAGGGTTAGGGTTAGGGTTAGGGTTAGGGTTAGGGTTAGGGTTAGGGTTAGGGTTAGGGTTAGGGTTAGGGTTAGGGTTAGGGTTAGGGTTAGGGTTAGGGTTAGGGTTAGGGTTAGGGTTAGGGTTAGGGTTAGGGTTAGGGTTAGGGTTAGGGTTAGGGTTAGGGTTAGGGTTAGGGTTAGGGTTAGGGTTAGGGTTAGGGTTAGGGTTAGGGTTAGGGTTAGGGTTAGGGTTAGGGTTAGGGTTAGGGTTAGGGTTAGGGTTAGGGTTAGGGTTAGGGTTAGGGTTAGGGTTAGGGTTAGGGTTAGGGTTAGGGTTAGGGTTAGGGTTAGGGTTAGGGTTAGGGTTAGGGTTAGGGTTAGGGTTAGGGTTAGGGTTAGGGTTAGGGTTAGGGTTAGGGTTAGGGTTAGGGTTAGGGTTAGGGTTAGGGTTAGGGTTAGGGTTAGGGTTAGGGTTAGGGTTAGGGTTAGGGTTAGGGTTAGGGTTAGGGTTAGGGTTAGGGTTAGGGTTAGGGTTAGGGTTAGGGTTAGGGTTAGGGTTAGGGTTAGGGTTAGGGTTAGGGTTAGGGTTAGGGTTAGGGTTAGGGTTAGGGTTAGGGTTAGGGTTAGGGTTAGGGTTAGGGTTAGGGTTAGGGTTAGGGTTAGGGTTAGGGTTAGGGTTAGGGTTAGGGTTAGGGTTAGGGTTAGGGTTAGGGTTAGGGTTAGGGTTAGGGTTAGGGTTAGGGTTAGGGTTAGGGTTAGGGTTAGGGTTAGGGTTAGGGTTAGGGTTAGGGTTAGGGTTAGGGTTAGGGTTAGGGTTAGGGTTAGGGTTAGGGTTAGGGTTAGGGTTAGGGTTAGGGTTAGGGTTAGGGTTAGGGTTAGGGTTAGGGTTAGGGTTAGGGTTAGGGTTAGGGTTAGGGTTAGGGTTAGGGTTAGGGTTAGGGTTAGGGTTAGGGTTAGGGTTAGGGTTAGGGTTAGGGTTAGGGTTAGGGTTAGGGTTAGGGTTAGGGTTAGGGTTAGGGTTAGGGTTAGGGTTAGGGTTAGGGTTAGGGTTAGGGTTAGGGTTAGGGTTAGGGTTAGGGTTAGGGTTAGGGTTAGGGTTAGGGTTAGGGTTAGGGTTAGGGTTAGGGTTAGGGTTAGGGTTAGGGTTAGGGTTAGGGTTAGGGTTAGGGTTAGGGTTAGGGTTAGGGTTAGGGTTAGGGTTAGGGTTAGGGTTAGGGTTAGGGTTAGGGTTAGGGTTAGGGTTAGGGTTAGGGTTAGGGTTAGGGTTAGGGTTAGGGTTAGGGTTAGGGTTAGGGTTAGGGTTAGGGTTAGGGTTAGGGTTAGGGTTAGGGTTAGGGTTAGGGTTAGGGTTAGGGTTAGGGTTAGGGTTAGGGTTAGGGTTAGGGTTAGGGTTAGGGTTAGGGTTAGGGTTAGGGTTAGGGTTAGGGTTAGGGTTAGGGTTAGGGTTAGGGTTAGGGTTAGGGTTAGGGTTAGGGTTAGGGTTAGGGTTAGGGTTAGGGTTAGGGTTAGGGTTAGGGTTAGGGTTAGGGTTAGGGTTAGGGTTAGGGTTAGGGTTAGGGTTAGGGTTAGGGTTAGGGTTAGGGTTAGGGTTAGGGTTAGGGTTAGGGTTAGGGTTAGGGTTAGGGTTAGGGTTAGGGTTAGGGTTAGGGTTAGGGTTAGGGTTAGGGTTAGGGTTAGGGTTAGGGTTAGGGTTAGGGTTAGGGTTAGGGTTAGGGTTAGGGTTAGGGTTAGGGTTAGGGTTAGGGTTAGGGTTAGGGTTAGGGTTAGGGTTAGGGTTAGGGTTAGGGTTAGGGTTAGGGTTAGGGTTAGGGTTAGGGTTAGGGTTAGGGTTAGGGTTAGGGTTAGGGTTAGGGTTAGGGTTAGGGTTAGGGTTAGGGTTAGGGTTAGGGTTAGGGTTAGGGTTAGGGTTAGGGTTAGGGTTAGGGTTAGGGTTAGGGTTAGGGTTAGGGTTAGGGTTAGGGTTAGGGTTAGGGTTAGGGTTAGGGTTAGGGTTAGGGTTAGGGTTAGGGTTAGGGTTAGGGTTAGGGTTAGGGTTAGGGTTAGGGTTAGGGTTAGGGTTAGGGTTAGGGTTAGGGTTAGGGTTAGGGTTAGGGTTAGGGTTAGGGTTAGGGTTAGGGTTAGGGTTAGGGTTAGGGTTAGGGTTAGGGTTAGGGTTAGGGTTAGGGTTAGGGTTAGGGTTAGGGTTAGGGTTAGGGTTAGGGTTAGGGTTAGGGTTAGGGTTAGGGTTAGGGTTAGGGTTAGGGTTAGGGTTAGGGTTAGGGTTAGGGTTAGGGTTAGGGTTAGGGTTAGGGTTAGGGTTAGGGTTAGGGTTAGGGTTAGGGTTAGGGTTAGGGTTAGGGTTAGGGTTAGGGTTAGGGTTAGGGTTAGGGTTAGGGTTAGGGTTAGGGTTAGGGTTAGGGTTAGGGTTAGGGTTAGGGTTAGGGTTAGGGTTAGGGTTAGGGTTAGGGTTAGGGTTAGGGTTAGGGTTAGGGTTAGGGTTAGGGTTAGGGTTAGGGTTAGGGTTAGGGTTAGGGTTAGGGTTAGGGTTAGGGTTAGGGTTAGGGTTAGGGTTAGGGTTAGGGTTAGGGTTAGGGTTAGGGTTAGGGTTAGGGTTAGGGTTAGGGTTAGGGTTAGGGTTAGGGTTAGGGTTAGGGTTAGGGTTAGGGTTAGGGTTAGGGTTAGGGTTAGGGTTAGGGTTAGGGTTAGGGTTAGGGTTAGGGTTAGGGTTAGGGTTAGGGTTAGGGTTAGGGTTAGGGTTAGGGTTAGGGTTAGGGTTAGGGTTAGGGTTAGGGTTAGGGTTAGGGTTAGGGTTAGGGTTAGGGTTAGGGTTAGGGTTAGGGTTAGGGTTAGGGTTAGGGTTAGGGTTAGGGTTAGGGTTAGGGTTAGGGTTAGGGTTAGGGTTAGGGTTAGGGTTAGGGTTAGGGTTAGGGTTAGGGTTAGGGTTAGGGTTAGGGTTAGGGTTAGGGTTAGGGTTAGGGTTAGGGTTAGGGTTAGGGTTAGGGTTAGGGTTAGGGTTAGGGTTAGGGTTAGGGTTAGGGTTAGGGTTAGGGTTAGGGTTAGGGTTAGGGTTAGGGTTAGGGTTAGGGTTAGGGTTAGGGTTAGGGTTAGGGTTAGGGTTAGGGTTAGGGTTAGGGTTAGGGTTAGGGTTAGGGTTAGGGTTAGGGTTAGGGTTAGGGTTAGGGTTAGGGTTAGGGTTAGGGTTAGGGTTAGGGTTAGGGTTAGGGTTAGGGTTAGGGTTAGGGTTAGGGTTAGGGTTAGGGTTAGGGTTAGGGTTAGGGTTAGGGTTAGGGTTAGGGTTAGGGTTAGGGTTAGGGTTAGGGTTAGGGTTAGGGTTAGGGTTAGGGTTAGGGTTAGGGTTAGGGTTAGGGTTAGGGTTAGGGTTAGGGTTAGGGTTAGGGTTAGGGTTAGGGTTAGGGTTAGGGTTAGGGTTAGGGTTAGGGTTAGGGTTAGGGTTAGGGTTAGGGTTAGGGTTAGGGTTAGGGTTAGGGTTAGGGTTAGGGTTAGGGTTAGGGTTAGGGTTAGGGTTAGGGTTAGGGTTAGGGTTAGGGTTAGGGTTAGGGTTAGGGTTAGGGTTAGGGTTAGGGTTAGGGTTAGGGTTAGGGTTAGGGTTAGGGTTAGGGTTAGGGTTAGGGTTAGGGTTAGGGTTAGGGTTAGGGTTAGGGTTAGGGTTAGGGTTAGGGTTAGGGTTAGGGTTAGGGTTAGGGTTAGGGTTAGGGTTAGGGTTAGGGTTAGGGTTAGGGTTAGGGTTAGGGTTAGGGTTAGGGTTAGGGTTAGGGTTAGGGTTAGGGTTAGGGTTAGGGTTAGGGTTAGGGTTAGGGTTAGGGTTAGGGTTAGGGTTAGGGTTAGGGTTAGGGTTAGGGTTAGGGTTAGGGTTAGGGTTAGGGTTAGGGTTAGGGTTAGGGTTAGGGTTAGGGTTAGGGTTAGGGTTAGGGTTAGGGTTAGGGTTAGGGTTAGGGTTAGGGTTAGGGTTAGGGTTAGGGTTAGGGTTAGGGTTAGGGTTAGGGTTAGGGTTAGGGTTAGGGTTAGGGTTAGGGTTAGGGTTAGGGTTAGGGTTAGGGTTAGGGTTAGGGTTAGGGTTAGGGTTAGGGTTAGGGTTAGGGTTAGGGTTAGGGTTAGGGTTAGGGTTAGGGTTAGGGTTAGGGTTAGGGTTAGGGTTAGGGTTAGGGTTAGGGTTAGGGTTAGGGTTAGGGTTAGGGTTAGGGTTAGGGTTAGGGTTAGGGTTAGGGTTAGGGTTAGGGTTAGGGTTAGGGTTAGGGTTAGGGTTAGGGTTAGGGTTAGGGTTAGGGTTAGGGTTAGGGTTAGGGTTAGGGTTAGGGTTAGGGTTAGGGTTAGGGTTAGGGTTAGGGTTAGGGTTAGGGTTAGGGTTAGGGTTAGGGTTAGGGTTAGGGTTAGGGTTAGGGTTAGGGTTAGGGTTAGGGTTAGGGTTAGGGTTAGGGTTAGGGTTAGGGTTAGGGTTAGGGTTAGGGTTAGGGTTAGGGTTAGGGTTAGGGTTAGGGTTAGGGTTAGGGTTAGGGTTAGGGTTAGGGTTAGGGTTAGGGTTAGGGTTAGGGTTAGGGTTAGGGTTAGGGTTAGGGTTAGGGTTAGGGTTAGGGTTAGGGTTAGGGTTAGGGTTAGGGTTAGGGTTAGGGTTAGGGTTAGGGTTAGGGTTAGGGTTAGGGTTAGGGTTAGGGTTAGGGTTAGGGTTAGGGTTAGGGTTAGGGTTAGGGTTAGGGTTAGGGTTAGGGTTAGGGTTAGGGTTAGGGTTAGGGTTAGGGTTAGGGTTAGGGTTAGGGTTAGGGTTAGGGTTAGGGTTAGGGTTAGGGTTAGGGTTAGGGTTAGGGTTAGGGTTAGGGTTAGGGTTAGGGTTAGGGTTAGGGTTAGGGTTAGGGTTAGGGTTAGGGTTAGGGTTAGGGTTAGGGTTAGGGTTAGGGTTAGGGTTAGGGTTAGGGTTAGGGTTAGGGTTAGGGTTAGGGTTAGGGTTAGGGTTAGGGTTAGGGTTAGGGTTAGGGTTAGGGTTAGGGTTAGGGTTAGGGTTAGGGTTAGGGTTAGGGTTAGGGTTAGGGTTAGGGTTAGGGTTAGGGTTAGGGTTAGGGTTAGGGTTAGGGTTAGGGTTAGGGTTAGGGTTAGGGTTAGGGTTAGGGTTAGGGTTAGGGTTAGGGTTAGGGTTAGGGTTAGGGTTAGGGTTAGGGTTAGGGTTAGGGTTAGGGTTAGGGTTAGGGTTAGGGTTAGGGTTAGGGTTAGGGTTAGGGTTAGGGTTAGGGTTAGGGTTAGGGTTAGGGTTAGGGTTAGGGTTAGGGTTAGGGTTAGGGTTAGGGTTAGGGTTAGGGTTAGGGTTAGGGTTAGGGTTAGGGTTAGGGTTAGGGTTAGGGTTAGGGTTAGGGTTAGGGTTAGGGTTAGGGTTAGGGTTAGGGTTAGGGTTAGGGTTAGGGTTAGGGTTAGGGTTAGGGTTAGGGTTAGGGTTAGGGTTAGGGTTAGGGTTAGGGTTAGGGTTAGGGTTAGGGTTAGGGTTAGGGTTAGGGTTAGGGTTAGGGTTAGGGTTAGGGTTAGGGTTAGGGTTAGGGTTAGGGTTAGGGTTAGGGTTAGGGTTAGGGTTAGGGTTAGGGTTAGGGTTAGGGTTAGGGTTAGGGTTAGGGTTAGGGTTAGGGTTAGGGTTAGGGTTAGGGTTAGGGTTAGGGTTAGGGTTAGGGTTAGGGTTAGGGTTAGGGTTAGGGTTAGGGTTAGGGTTAGGGTTAGGGTTAGGGTTAGGGTTAGGGTTAGGGTTAGGGTTAGGGTTAGGGTTAGGGTTAGGGTTAGGGTTAGGGTTAGGGTTAGGGTTAGGGTTAGGGTTAGGGTTAGGGTTAGGGTTAGGGTTAGGGTTAGGGTTAGGGTTAGGGTTAGGGTTAGGGTTAGGGTTAGGGTTAGGGTTAGGGTTAGGGTTAGGGTTAGGGTTAGGGTTAGGGTTAGGGTTAGGGTTAGGGTTAGGGTTAGGGTTAGGGTTAGGGTTAGGGTTAGGGTTAGGGTTAGGGTTAGGGTTAGGGTTAGGGTTAGGGTTAGGGTTAGGGTTAGGGTTAGGGTTAGGGTTAGGGTTAGGGTTAGGGTTAGGGTTAGGGTTAGGGTTAGGGTTAGGGTTAGGGTTAGGGTTAGGGTTAGGGTTAGGGTTAGGGTTAGGGTTAGGGTTAGGGTTAGGGTTAGGGTTAGGGTTAGGGTTAGGGTTAGGGTTAGGGTTAGGGTTAGGGTTAGGGTTAGGGTTAGGGTTAGGGTTAGGGTTAGGGTTAGGGTTAGGGTTAGGGTTAGGGTTAGGGTTAGGGTTAGGGTTAGGGTTAGGGTTAGGGTTAGGGTTAGGGTTAGGGTTAGGGTTAGGGTTAGGGTTAGGGTTAGGGTTAGGGTTAGGGTTAGGGTTAGGGTTAGGGTTAGGGTTAGGGTTAGGGTTAGGGTTAGGGTTAGGGTTAGGGTTAGGGTTAGGGTTAGGGTTAGGGTTAGGGTTAGGGTTAGGGTTAGGGTTAGGGTTAGGGTTAGGGTTAGGGTTAGGGTTAGGGTTAGGGTTAGGGTTAGGGTTAGGGTTAGGGTTAGGGTTAGGGTTAGGGTTAGGGTTAGGGTTAGGGTTAGGGTTAGGGTTAGGGTTAGGGTTAGGGTTAGGGTTAGGGTTAGGGTTAGGGTTAGGGTTAGGGTTAGGGTTAGGGTTAGGGTTAGGGTTAGGGTTAGGGTTAGGGTTAGGGTTAGGGTTAGGGTTAGGGTTAGGGTTAGGGTTAGGGTTAGGGTTAGGGTTAGGGTTAGGGTTAGGGTTAGGGTTAGGGTTAGGGTTAGGGTTAGGGTTAGGGTTAGGGTTAGGGTTAGGGTTAGGGTTAGGGTTAGGGTTAGGGTTAGGGTTAGGGTTAGGGTTAGGGTTAGGGTTAGGGTTAGGGTTAGGGTTAGGGTTAGGGTTAGGGTTAGGGTTAGGGTTAGGGTTAGGGTTAGGGTTAGGGTTAGGGTTAGGGTTAGGGTTAGGGTTAGGGTTAGGGTTAGGGTTAGGGTTAGGGTTAGGGTTAGGGTTAGGGTTAGGGTTAGGGTTAGGGTTAGGGTTAGGGTTAGGGTTAGGGTTAGGGTTAGGGTTAGGGTTAGGGTTAGGGTTAGGGTTAGGGTTAGGGTTAGGGTTAGGGTTAGGGTTAGGGTTAGGGTTAGGGTTAGGGTTAGGGTTAGGGTTAGGGTTAGGGTTAGGGTTAGGGTTAGGGTTAGGGTTAGGGTTAGGGTTAGGGTTAGGGTTAGGGTTAGGGTTAGGGTTAGGGTTAGGGTTAGGGTTAGGGTTAGGGTTAGGGTTAGGGTTAGGGTTAGGGTTAGGGTTAGGGTTAGGGTTAGGGTTAGGGTTAGGGTTAGGGTTAGGGTTAGGGTTAGGGTTAGGGTTAGGGTTAGGGTTAGGGTTAGGGTTAGGGTTAGGGTTAGGGTTAGGGTTAGGGTTAGGGTTAGGGTTAGGGTTAGGGTTAGGGTTAGGGTTAGGGTTAGGGTTAGGGTTAGGGTTAGGGTTAGGGTTAGGGTTAGGGTTAGGGTTAGGGTTAGGGTTAGGGTTAGGGTTAGGGTTAGGGTTAGGGTTAGGGTTAGGGTTAGGGTTAGGGTTAGGGTTAGGGTTAGGGTTAGGGTTAGGGTTAGGGTTAGGGTTAGGGTTAGGGTTAGGGTTAGGGTTAGGGTTAGGGTTAGGGTTAGGGTTAGGGTTAGGGTTAGGGTTAGGGTTAGGGTTAGGGTTAGGGTTAGGGTTAGGGTTAGGGTTAGGGTTAGGGTTAGGGTTAGGGTTAGGGTTAGGGTTAGGGTTAGGGTTAGGGTTAGGGTTAGGGTTAGGGTTAGGGTTAGGGTTAGGGTTAGGGTTAGGGTTAGGGTTAGGGTTAGGGTTAGGGTTAGGGTTAGGGTTAGGGTTAGGGTTAGGGTTAGGGTTAGGGTTAGGGTTAGGGTTAGGGTTAGGGTTAGGGTTAGGGTTAGGGTTAGGGTTAGGGTTAGGGTTAGGGTTAGGGTTAGGGTTAGGGTTAGGGTTAGGGTTAGGGTTAGGGTTAGGGTTAGGGTTAGGGTTAGGGTTAGGGTTAGGGTTAGGGTTAGGGTTAGGGTTAGGGTTAGGGTTAGGGTTAGGGTTAGGGTTAGGGTTAGGGTTAGGGTTAGGGTTAGGGTTAGGGTTAGGGTTAGGGTTAGGGTTAGGGTTAGGGTTAGGGTTAGGGTTAGGGTTAGGGTTAGGGTTAGGGTTAGGGTTAGGGTTAGGGTTAGGGTTAGGGTTAGGGTTAGGGTTAGGGTTAGGGTTAGGGTTAGGGTTAGGGTTAGGGTTAGGGTTAGGGTTAGGGTTAGGGTTAGGGTTAGGGTTAGGGTTAGGGTTAGGGTTAGGGTTAGGGTTAGGGTTAGGGTTAGGGTTAGGGTTAGGGTTAGGGTTAGGGTTAGGGTTAGGGTTAGGGTTAGGGTTAGGGTTAGGGTTAGGGTTAGGGTTAGGGTTAGGGTTAGGGTTAGGGTTAGGGTTAGGGTTAGGGTTAGGGTTAGGGTTAGGGTTAGGGTTAGGGTTAGGGTTAGGGTTAGGGTTAGGGTTAGGGTTAGGGTTAGGGTTAGGGTTAGGGTTAGGGTTAGGGTTAGGGTTAGGGTTAGGGTTAGGGTTAGGGTTAGGGTTAGGGTTAGGGTTAGGGTTAGGGTTAGGGTTAGGGTTAGGGTTAGGGTTAGGGTTAGGGTTAGGGTTAGGGTTAGGGTTAGGGTTAGGGTTAGGGTTAGGGTTAGGGTTAGGGTTAGGGTTAGGGTTAGGGTTAGGGTTAGGGTTAGGGTTAGGGTTAGGGTTAGGGTTAGGGTTAGGGTTAGGGTTAGGGTTAGGGTTAGGGTTAGGGTTAGGGTTAGGGTTAGGGTTAGGGTTAGGGTTAGGGTTAGGGTTAGGGTTAGGGTTAGGGTTAGGGTTAGGGTTAGGGTTAGGGTTAGGGTTAGGGTTAGGGTTAGGGTTAGGGTTAGGGTTAGGGTTAGGGTTAGGGTTAGGGTTAGGGTTAGGGTTAGGGTTAGGGTTAGGGTTAGGGTTAGGGTTAGGGTTAGGGTTAGGGTTAGGGTTAGGGTTAGGGTTAGGGTTAGGGTTAGGGTTAGGGTTAGGGTTAGGGTTAGGGTTAGGGTTAGGGTTAGGGTTAGGGTTAGGGTTAGGGTTAGGGTTAGGGTTAGGGTTAGGGTTAGGGTTAGGGTTAGGGTTAGGGTTAGGGTTAGGGTTAGGGTTAGGGTTAGGGTTAGGGTTAGGGTTAGGGTTAGGGTTAGGGTTAGGGTTAGGGTTAGGGTTAGGGTTAGGGTTAGGGTTAGGGTTAGGGTTAGGGTTAGGGTTAGGGTTAGGGTTAGGGTTAGGGTTAGGGTTAGGGTTAGGGTTAGGGTTAGGGTTAGGGTTAGGGTTAGGGTTAGGGTTAGGGTTAGGGTTAGGGTTAGGGTTAGGGTTAGGGTTAGGGTTAGGGTTAGGGTTAGGGTTAGGGTTAGGGTTAGGGTTAGGGTTAGGGTTAGGGTTAGGGTTAGGGTTAGGGTTAGGGTTAGGGTTAGGGTTAGGGTTAGGGTTAGGGTTAGGGTTAGGGTTAGGGTTAGGGTTAGGGTTAGGGTTAGGGTTAGGGTTAGGGTTAGGGTTAGGGTTAGGGTTAGGGTTAGGGTTAGGGTTAGGGTTAGGGTTAGGGTTAGGGTTAGGGTTAGGGTTAGGGTTAGGGTTAGGGTTAGGGTTAGGGTTAGGGTTAGGGTTAGGGTTAGGGTTAGGGTTAGGGTTAGGGTTAGGGTTAGGGTTAGGGTTAGGGTTAGGGTTAGGGTTAGGGTTAGGGTTAGGGTTAGGGTTAGGGTTAGGGTTAGGGTTAGGGTTAGGGTTAGGGTTAGGGTTAGGGTTAGGGTTAGGGTTAGGGTTAGGGTTAGGGTTAGGGTTAGGGTTAGGGTTAGGGTTAGGGTTAGGGTTAGGGTTAGGGTTAGGGTTAGGGTTAGGGTTAGGGTTAGGGTTAGGGTTAGGGTTAGGGTTAGGGTTAGGGTTAGGGTTAGGGTTAGGGTTAGGGTTAGGGTTAGGGTTAGGGTTAGGGTTAGGGTTAGGGTTAGGGTTAGGGTTAGGGTTAGGGTTAGGGTTAGGGTTAGGGTTAGGGTTAGGGTTAGGGTTAGGGTTAGGGTTAGGGTTAGGGTTAGGGTTAGGGTTAGGGTTAGGGTTAGGGTTAGGGTTAGGGTTAGGGTTAGGGTTAGGGTTAGGGTTAGGGTTAGGGTTAGGGTTAGGGTTAGGGTTAGGGTTAGGGTTAGGGTTAGGGTTAGGGTTAGGGTTAGGGTTAGGGTTAGGGTTAGGGTTAGGGTTAGGGTTAGGGTTAGGGTTAGGGTTAGGGTTAGGGTTAGGGTTAGGGTTAGGGTTAGGGTTAGGGTTAGGGTTAGGGTTAGGGTTAGGGTTAGGGTTAGGGTTAGGGTTAGGGTTAGGGTTAGGGTTAGGGTTAGGGTTAGGGTTAGGGTTAGGGTTAGGGTTAGGGTTAGGGTTAGGGTTAGGGTTAGGGTTAGGGTTAGGGTTAGGGTTAGGGTTAGGGTTAGGGTTAGGGTTAGGGTTAGGGTTAGGGTTAGGGTTAGGGTTAGGGTTAGGGTTAGGGTTAGGGTTAGGGTTAGGGTTAGGGTTAGGGTTAGGGTTAGGGTTAGGGTTAGGGTTAGGGTTAGGGTTAGGGTTAGGGTTAGGGTTAGGGTTAGGGTTAGGGTTAGGGTTAGGGTTAGGGTTAGGGTTAGGGTTAGGGTTAGGGTTAGGGTTAGGGTTAGGGTTAGGGTTAGGGTTAGGGTTAGGGTTAGGGTTAGGGTTAGGGTTAGGGTTAGGGTTAGGGTTAGGGTTAGGGTTAGGGTTAGGGTTAGGGTTAGGGTTAGGGTTAGGGTTAGGGTTAGGGTTAGGGTTAGGGTTAGGGTTAGGGTTAGGGTTAGGGTTAGGGTTAGGGTTAGGGTTAGGGTTAGGGTTAGGGTTAGGGTTAGGGTTAGGGTTAGGGTTAGGGTTAGGGTTAGGGTTAGGGTTAGGGTTAGGGTTAGGGTTAGGGTTAGGGTTAGGGTTAGGGTTAGGGTTAGGGTTAGGGTTAGGGTTAGGGTTAGGGTTAGGGTTAGGGTTAGGGTTAGGGTTAGGGTTAGGGTTAGGGTTAGGGTTAGGGTTAGGGTTAGGGTTAGGGTTAGGGTTAGGGTTAGGGTTAGGGTTAGGGTTAGGGTTAGGGTTAGGGTTAGGGTTAGGGTTAGGGTTAGGGTTAGGGTTAGGGTTAGGGTTAGGGTTAGGGTTAGGGTTAGGGTTAGGGTTAGGGTTAGGGTTAGGGTTAGGGTTAGGGTTAGGGTTAGGGTTAGGGTTAGGGTTAGGGTTAGGGTTAGGGTTAGGGTTAGGGTTAGGGTTAGGGTTAGGGTTAGGGTTAGGGTTAGGGTTAGGGTTAGGGTTAGGGTTAGGGTTAGGGTTAGGGTTAGGGTTAGGGTTAGGGTTAGGGTTAGGGTTAGGGTTAGGGTTAGGGTTAGGGTTAGGGTTAGGGTTAGGGTTAGGGTTAGGGTTAGGGTTAGGGTTAGGGTTAGGGTTAGGGTTAGGGTTAGGGTTAGGGTTAGGGTTAGGGTTAGGGTTAGGGTTAGGGTTAGGGTTAGGGTTAGGGTTAGGGTTAGGGTTAGGGTTAGGGTTAGGGTTAGGGTTAGGGTTAGGGTTAGGGTTAGGGTTAGGGTTAGGGTTAGGGTTAGGGTTAGGGTTAGGGTTAGGGTTAGGGTTAGGGTTAGGGTTAGGGTTAGGGTTAGGGTTAGGGTTAGGGTTAGGGTTAGGGTTAGGGTTAGGGTTAGGGTTAGGGTTAGGGTTAGGGTTAGGGTTAGGGTTAGGGTTAGGGTTAGGGTTAGGGTTAGGGTTAGGGTTAGGGTTAGGGTTAGGGTTAGGGTTAGGGTTAGGGTTAGGGTTAGGGTTAGGGTTAGGGTTAGGGTTAGGGTTAGGGTTAGGGTTAGGGTTAGGGTTAGGGTTAGGGTTAGGGTTAGGGTTAGGGTTAGGGTTAGGGTTAGGGTTAGGGTTAGGGTTAGGGTTAGGGTTAGGGTTAGGGTTAGGGTTAGGGTTAGGGTTAGGGTTAGGGTTAGGGTTAGGGTTAGGGTTAGGGTTAGGGTTAGGGTTAGGGTTAGGGTTAGGGTTAGGGTTAGGGTTAGGGTTAGGGTTAGGGTTAGGGTTAGGGTTAGGGTTAGGGTTAGGGTTAGGGTTAGGGTTAGGGTTAGGGTTAGGGTTAGGGTTAGGGTTAGGGTTAGGGTTAGGGTTAGGGTTAGGGTTAGGGTTAGGGTTAGGGTTAGGGTTAGGGTTAGGGTTAGGGTTAGGGTTAGGGTTAGGGTTAGGGTTAGGGTTAGGGTTAGGGTTAGGGTTAGGGTTAGGGTTAGGGTTAGGGTTAGGGTTAGGGTTAGGGTTAGGGTTAGGGTTAGGGTTAGGGTTAGGGTTAGGGTTAGGGTTAGGGTTAGGGTTAGGGTTAGGGTTAGGGTTAGGGTTAGGGTTAGGGTTAGGGTTAGGGTTAGGGTTAGGGTTAGGGTTAGGGTTAGGGTTAGGGTTAGGGTTAGGGTTAGGGTTAGGGTTAGGGTTAGGGTTAGGGTTAGGGTTAGGGTTAGGGTTAGGGTTAGGGTTAGGGTTAGGGTTAGGGTTAGGGTTAGGGTTAGGGTTAGGGTTAGGGTTAGGGTTAGGGTTAGGGTTAGGGTTAGGGTTAGGGTTAGGGTTAGGGTTAGGGTTAGGGTTAGGGTTAGGGTTAGGGTTAGGGTTAGGGTTAGGGTTAGGGTTAGGGTTAGGGTTAGGGTTAGGGTTAGGGTTAGGGTTAGGGTTAGGGTTAGGGTTAGGGTTAGGGTTAGGGTTAGGGTTAGGGTTAGGGTTAGGGTTAGGGTTAGGGTTAGGGTTAGGGTTAGGGTTAGGGTTAGGGTTAGGGTTAGGGTTAGGGTTAGGGTTAGGGTTAGGGTTAGGGTTAGGGTTAGGGTTAGGGTTAGGGTTAGGGTTAGGGTTAGGGTTAGGGTTAGGGTTAGGGTTAGGGTTAGGGTTAGGGTTAGGGTTAGGGTTAGGGTTAGGGTTAGGGTTAGGGTTAGGGTTAGGGTTAGGGTTAGGGTTAGGGTTAGGGTTAGGGTTAGGGTTAGGGTTAGGGTTAGGGTTAGGGTTAGGGTTAGGGTTAGGGTTAGGGTTAGGGTTAGGGTTAGGGTTAGGGTTAGGGTTAGGGTTAGGGTTAGGGTTAGGGTTAGGGTTAGGGTTAGGGTTAGGGTTAGGGTTAGGGTTAGGGTTAGGGTTAGGGTTAGGGTTAGGGTTAGGGTTAGGGTTAGGGTTAGGGTTAGGGTTAGGGTTAGGGTTAGGGTTAGGGTTAGGGTTAGGGTTAGGGTTAGGGTTAGGGTTAGGGTTAGGGTTAGGGTTAGGGTTAGGGTTAGGGTTAGGGTTAGGGTTAGGGTTAGGGTTAGGGTTAGGGTTAGGGTTAGGGTTAGGGTTAGGGTTAGGGTTAGGGTTAGGGTTAGGGTTAGGGTTAGGGTTAGGGTTAGGGTTAGGGTTAGGGTTAGGGTTAGGGTTAGGGTTAGGGTTAGGGTTAGGGTTAGGGTTAGGGTTAGGGTTAGGGTTAGGGTTAGGGTTAGGGTTTAGGGTTAGGGTTAGGGTTAGGGTTAGGGTTAGGGTTAGGGTTAGGGTTAGGGTTAGGGTTAGGGTTAGGGTTAGGGTTAGGGTTAGGGTTAGGGTTAGGGTTAGGGTTAGGGTTAGGGTTAGGGTTAGGGTTAGGGTTAGGGTTAGGGTTAGGGTTAGGGTTAGGGTTAGGGTTAGGGTTAGGGTTAGGGTTAGGGTTAGGGTTAGGGTTAGGGTTAGGGTTAGGGTTAGGGTTAGGGTTAGGGTTAGGGTTAGGGTTAGGGTTAGGGTTAGGGTTAGGGTTAGGGTTAGGGTTAGGGTTAGGGTTAGGGTTAGGGTTAGGGTTAGGGTTAGGGTTAGGGTTAGGGTTAGGGTTAGGGTTAGGGTTAGGGTTAGGGTTAGGGTTAGGGTTAGGGTTAGGGTTAGGGTTAGGGTTAGGGTTAGGGTTAGGGTTAGGGTTAGGGTTAGGGTTAGGGTTAGGGTTAGGGTTAGGGTTAGGGTTAGGGTTAGGGTTAGGGTTAGGGTTAGGGTTAGGGTTAGGGTTAGGGTTAGGGTTAGGGTTAGGGTTAGGGTTAGGGTTAGGGTTAGGGTTAGGGTTAGGGTTAGGGTTAGGGTTAGGGTTAGGGTTAGGGTTAGGGTTAGGGTTAGGGTTAGGGTTAGGGTTAGGGTTAGGGTTAGGGTTAGGGTTAGGGTTAGGGTTAGGGTTAGGGTTAGGGTTAGGGTTAGGGTTAGGGTTAGGGTTAGGGTTAGGGTTAGGGTTAGGGTTAGGGTTAGGGTTAGGGTTAGGGTTAGGGTTAGGGTTAGGGTTAGGGTTAGGGTTAGGGTTAGGGTTAGGGTTAGGGTTAGGGTTAGGGTTAGGGTTAGGGTTAGGGTTAGGGTTAGGGTTAGGGTTAGGGTTAGGGTTAGGGTTAGGGTTAGGGTTAGGGTTAGGGTTAGGGTTAGGGTTAGGGTTAGGGTTAGGGTTAGGGTTAGGGTTAGGGTTAGGGTTAGGGTTAGGGTTAGGGTTAGGGTTAGGGTTAGGGTTAGGGTTAGGGTTAGGGTTAGGGTTAGGGTTAGGGTTAGGGTTAGGGTTAGGGTTAGGGTTAGGGTTGGGGTTAGGGTTAGGGTTAGGGTTAGGGTTAGGGTTAGGGTTAGGGTTAGGGTTAGGGTTAGGGTTAGGGTTAGGGTTAGGGTTAGGGTTAGGGTTAGGGTTAGGGTTAGGGTTAGGGTTAGGGTTAGGGTTAGGGTTAGGGTTAGGGTTAGGGTTAGGGTTAGGGTTAGGGTTAGGGTTAGGGTTAGGGTTAGGGTTAGGGTTAGGGTTAGGGTTAGGGTTAGGGTTAGGGTTAGGGTTAGGGTTAGGGTTAGGGTTAGGGTTAGGGTTAGGGTTAGGGTTAGGGTTAGGGTTAGGGTTAGGGTTAGGGTTAGGGTTAGGGTTAGGGTTAGGGTTAGGGTTAGGGTTAGGGTTAGGGTTAGGGTTAGGGTTAGGGTTAGGGTTAGGGTTAGGGTTAGGGTTAGGGTTAGGGTTAGGGTTAGGGTTAGGGTTAGGGTTAGGGTTAGGGTTAGGGTTAGGGTTAGGGTTAGGGTTAGGGTTAGGGTTAGGGTTAGGGTTAGGGTTAGGGTTAGGGTTAGGGTTAGGGTTAGGGTTAGGGTTAGGGTTAGGGTTAGGGTTAGGGTTAGGGTTAGGGTTAGGGTTAGGGTTAGGGTTAGGGTTAGGGTTAGGGTTAGGGTTAGGGTTAGGGTTAGGGTTAGGGTTAGGGTTAGGGTTAGGGTTAGGGTTAGGGTTAGGGTTAGGGTTAGGGTTAGGGTTAGGGTTAGGGTTAGGGTTAGGGTTAGGGTTAGGGTTAGGGTTAGGGTTAGGGTTAGGGTTAGGGTTAGGGTTAGGGTTAGGGTTAGGGTTAGGGTTAGGGTTAGGGTTAGGGTTAGGGTTAGGGTTAGGGTTGGGGTTAGGGTTAGGGTTAGGGTTAGGGTTAGGGTTAGGGTTAGGGTTAGGGTTAGGGTTAGGGTTAGGGTTAGGGTTAGGGTTAGGGTTAGGGTTAGGGTTAGGGTTAGGGTTAGGGTTAGGGTTAGGGTTAGGGTTAGGGTTAGGGTTAGGGTTAGGGTTAGGGTTAGGGTTAGGGTTAGGGTTAGGGTTAGGGTTAGGGTTAGGGTTAGGGTTAGGGTTAGGGTTAGGGTTAGGGTTAGGGTTGGGTTAGGGTTAGGGTTAGGGTTAGGGTTAGGGTTAGGGTTAGGGTTAGGGTTAGGGTTAGGGTTAGGGTTAGGGTTAGGGTTAGGGTTAGGGTTAGGGTTAGGGTTAGGGTTAGGGTTAGGGTTAGGGTTAGGTTAGGGTTAGGGTTAGGGTTAGGGTTAGGGTTAGGGTTAGGGTTAGGGTTAGGGTTAGGGTTAGGGTTAGGGTTAGGGTTAGGGTTAGGGTTAGGGTTAGGGTTAGGGTTAGGGTTAGGGTTAGGGTTAGGGTTAGGGTTAGGGTTAGGGTTAGGGTTAGGGTTAGGGTTAGGGTTAGGGTTAGGGTTAGGGTTAGGGTTAGGGTTAGGGTTAGGGTTAGGGTTAGGGTTAGGGTTAGGGTTAGGGTTAGGGTTAGGGTTAGGGTTAGGGTTAGGGTTAGGGTTAGGGTTAGGGTTAGGGTTAGGGTTAGGGTTAGGGTTAGGGTTAGGGTTAGGGTTAGGGTTAGGGTTAGGGTTAGGGTTAGGGTTAGGGTTAGGGTTAGGGTTAGGGTTAGGGTTAGGGTTAGGGTTAGGGTTAGGGTTAGGGTTAGGGTTAGGGTTAGGGTTAGGGTTAGGGTTAGGGTTAGGGTTAGGGTTAGGGTTAGGGTTAGGGTTAGGGTTAGGGTTAGGGTTAGGGTTAGGGTTAGGGTTAGGGTTAGGGTTAGGGTTAGGGTTAGGGTTAGGGTTAGGGTTAGGGTTAGGGTTAGGGTTAGGGTTAGGGTTAGGGTTAGGGTTAGGGTTAGGGTTAGGGTTAGGGTTAGGGTTAGGGTTAGGGTTAGGGTTAGGGTTAGGGTTAGGGTTAGGGTTAGGGTTAGGGTTAGGGTTAGGGTTAGGGTTAGGGTTAGGGTTAGGGTTAGGGTTAGGGTTAGGGTTAGGGTTAGGGTTAGGGTTAGGGTTAGGGTTAGGGTTAGGGTTAGGGTTAGGGTTAGGGTTAGGGTTAGGGTTAGGGTTAGGGTTAGGGTTAGGGTTGGGGTTAGGGTTAGGGGTTAGGGTTAGGGTTAGGGTTAGGGTTAGGGTTAGGGTTAGGGTTAGGGTTAGGGTTAGGGTTAGGGTTAGGGTTAGGGTTAGGGTTAGGGTTAGGGTTAGGGTTAGGGTTAGGGTTAGGGTTAGGGTTAGGGTTAGGGTTAGGGTTAGGGGTTAGGGTTAGGGTTAGGGTTAGGGTTAGGGTTAGGGTTAGGGTTAGGGTTAGGGTTAGGGTTAGGGTTAGGGTTAGGGTTAGGGTTAGGGTTAGGGTTAGGGTTAGGGTTAGGGTTAGGGTTAGGGTTAGGGTTAGGGTTAGGGTTAGGGTTAGGGTTAGGGTTAGGGTTAGGGGTTAGGGTTAGGGTTAGGGTTAGGGTTAGGGTTAGGGTTAGGGTTAGGGTTAGGGTTAGGGTTAGGGTTAGGGTTAGGGTTAGGGTTAGGGTTAGGGTTAGGGTTAGGGTTAGGGTTAGGGTTAGGGTTAGGGTTAGGGTTAGGGTTAGGGTTAGGGTTAGGGTTAGGGTTAGGGTTAGGGTTAGGGTTAGGGTTAGGGTTAGGGTTAGGGTTAGGGTTAGGGTTAGGGTTAGGGTTAGGGTTAGGGTTAGGGTTAGGGTTAGGGTTAGGGTTAGGGTTAGGGTTAGGGTTAGGGTTAGGGTTAGGGTTAGGGTTAGGGTTAGGGTTAGGGTTAGGGTTAGGGTTAGGGTTAGGGTTAGGGTTAGGGTTAGGGTTAGGGTTAGGGTTAGGGTTAGGGTTAGGGTTAGGGTTAGGGTTAGGGTTAGGGTTAGGGTTAGGGTTAGGGTTAGGGTTAGGGTTAGGGTTAGGGTTAGGGTTAGGGTTAGGGTTAGGGTTAGGGTTAGGGTTAGGGTTAGGGTTAGGGTTAGGGTTAGGGTTAGGGTTAGGGTTAGGGTTAGGGTTAGGGTTAGGGTTAGGGTTAGGGTTAGGGTTAGGGTTAGGGTTAGGGTTAGGGTTAGGGTTAGGGTTAGGGTTAGGGTTAGGGTTAGGGTTAGGGTTAGGGTTAGGGTTAGGGTTAGGGTTAGGGTTAGGGTTAGGGTTAGGGTTAGGGTTAGGGTTAGGGTTGAGGTTAGGGTTAGGGTTAGGGTTAGGGTTAGGGTTAGGGTTAGGGTTAGGGTTAGGGTTAGGGTTAGGGTTAGGGTTAGGGTTAGGGTTAGGGTTAGGGTTAGGGTTAGGGTTAGGGTTAGGGTTAGGGTTAGGGTTAGGGTTAGGGTTAGGGTTAGGGTTAGGGTTAGGGTTAGGGTTAGGGTTAGGGTTAGGGTTAGGGTTAGGGTTAGGGTTAGGGTTAGGGTTAGGGTTAGGGTTAGGGTTAGGGTTAGGGTTAGGGTTAGGGTTAGGGTTAGGGTTAGGGTTAGGGTTAGGGTTAGGGTTAGGGTTAGGGTTAGGGTTAGGGTTAGGGTTAGGGTTAGGGTTAGGGTTAGGGTTAGGGTTAGGGTTAGGGTTAGGGTTAGGGTTAGGGTTAGGGTTAGGGTTAG
Organism: Rattus norvegicus; assembly: GCF_021556685.1. Taxonomy (NCBI): domain Eukaryota; kingdom Metazoa; phylum Chordata; class Mammalia; order Rodentia; family Muridae; genus Rattus; species Rattus norvegicus. The sequence continues at coordinate 18,814 of NC_141553.1, read as the reverse complement.
GGTTAGGGTTAGGGTTAGGGTTAGGGTTAGGGTTAGGGTTAGGGTTAGGGTTAGGGTTAGGGTTAGGGTTAGGGTTAGGGTTAGGGTTAGGGTTAGGGTTAGGGTTAGGGTTAGGGTTAGGGTTAGGGTTAGGGTTAGGGTTAGGGTTAGGGTTAGGGTTAGGGTTAGGGTTAGGGTTAGGGTTAGGGTTAGGGTTAGGGTTAGGGTTAGGGTTAGGGTTAGGGTTAGGGTTAGGGTTAGGGTTAGGGTTAGGGTTAGGGTTAGGGTTAGGGTTAGGGTTAGGGTTAGGGTTAGGGTTAGGGTTAGGGTTAGGGTTAGGGTTAGGGTTGGGGTTAGGGTTAGGGTTAGGGTTAGGGTTAGGGTTAGGGTTAGGGTTAGGGTTAGGGTTAGGGTTAGGGTTAGGGTTAGGGTTAGGGTTAGGGTTAGGGTTAGGGTTAGGGTTAGGGTTAGGGTTAGGGTTAGGGTTAGGGTTAGGGTTAGGGTTAGGGTTAGGGTTAGGGTTAGGGTTAGGGTTAGGGTTAGGGTTAGGGTTAGGGTTAGGGTTAGGGTTAGGGTTAGGGTTAGGGTTAGGGTTAGGGTTAGGGTTAGGGTTAGGGTTAGGGTTAGGGTTAGGGTTAGGGTTAGGGTTAGGGTTAGGGTTAGGGTTAGGGTTAGGGTTAGGGTTAGGGTTAGGGTTAGGGTTAGGGTTAGGGTTAGGGTTAGGGTTAGGGTTAGGGTTAGGGTTAGGGTTAGGGTTAGGGTTAGGGTTAGGGTTAGGGTTAGGGTTAGGGTTAGGGTTAGGGTTAGGGTTAGGGTTAGGGTTAGGGTTAGGGTTAGGGTTAGGGTTAGGGTTAGGGTTAGGGTTAGGGTTAGGGTTAGGGTTAGGGTTAGGGTTAGGGTTAGGGTTAGGGTTAGGGTTAGGGTTAGGGTTAGGGTTAGGGTTAGGGTTAGGGTTAGGGTTAGGGTTAGGGTTAGGGTTAGGGTTAGGGTTAGGGTTAGGGTTAGGGTTAGGGTTAGGGTTAGGGTTAGGGTTAGGGTTAGGGTTAGGGTTAGGGTTAGGGTTAGGGTTAGGGTTAGGGTTAGGGTTAGGGTTAGGGTTAGGGTTAGGGTTAGGGTTAGGGTTGGGGTTAGGGTTAGGGTTAGGGTTAGGGTTAGGGTTAGGGTTAGGGTTAGGGTTAGGGTTAGGGTTAGGGTTAGGGTTAGGGTTAGGGTTAGGGTTAGGGTTAGGGTTAGGGTTAGGGTTAGGGTTAGGGTTAGGGTTAGGGTTAGGGTTAGGGTTAGGGTTAGGGTTAGGGTTAGGGTTAGGGTTAGGGTTAGGGTTAGGGTTAGGGTTAG
>NC_141553.1:0-12500 GCF_021556685.1 Rattus norvegicus | reverse complement strand
TTAGGGTTAGGGTTAGGGTTAGGGTTAGGGTTAGGGTTAGGGTTAGGGTTAGGGTTAGGGTTAGGGTTAGGGTTAGGGTTAGGGTTAGGGTTAGGGTTAGGGTTAGGGTTAGGGTTAGGGTTAGGGTTAGGGTTAGGGTTAGGGTTAGGGTTAGGGTTAGGGTTAGGGTTAGGGTTAGGGTTAGGGTTAGGGTTAGGGTTAGGGTTAGGGTTAGGGTTAGGGTTAGGGTTAGGGTTAGGGTTAGGGTTAGGGTTAGGGTTAGGGTTGGGTTAGGGTTAGGGTTAGGGTTAGGGTTAGGGTTGGGGTTAGGGTTAGGGTTAGGGTTGGGGTTAGGGTTAGGGTTAGGGTTAGGGTTAGGGTTAGGGTTAGGGTTAGGGTTAGGGTTAGGGTTAGGGTTAGGGTTAGGGTTAGGGTTAGGGTTAGGGTTAGGGTTAGGGTTAGGGTTAGGGTTAGGGTTAGGGTTAGGGTTAGGGTTAGGGTTAGGGTTAGGGTTAGGGTTAGGGTTAGGGTTAGGGTTAGGGTTAGGGTTAGGGTTAGGGTTAGGGTTAGGGTTAGGGTTAGGGTTAGGGTTAGGGTTAGGGTTAGGGTTAGGGTTAGGGTTAGGGTTAGGGTTAGGGTTAGGGTTAGGGTTAGGGTTAGGGTTAGGGTTAGGGTTAGGGTTAGGGTTAGGGTTAGGGTTAGGGTTAGGGTTAGGGTTAGGGTTAGGGTTAGGGTTAGGGTTAGGGTTAGGGTTAGGGTTAGGGTTAGGGTTAGGGTTAGGGTTAGGGTTAGGGTTAGGGTTAGGGTTAGGGTTAGGGTTAGGGTTAGGGTTAGGGTTAGGGTTAGGGTTAGGGTTAGGGTTAGGGTTAGGGTTAGGGTTAGGGTTAGGGTTAGGGTTAGGGTTAGGGTTAGGGTTAGGGTTAGGGTTAGGGTTAGGGTTAGGGTTAGGGTTAGGGTTAGGGTTAGGGTTAGGGTTAGGGTTAGGGTTAGGGTTAGGGTTAGGGTTAGGGTTAGGGTTAGGGTTAGGGTTAGGGTTAGGGTTAGGGTTAGGGTTAGGGTTAGGGTTAGGGTTAGGGTTAGGGTTAGGGTTAGGGTTAGGGTTAGGGTTAGGGTTAGGGTTAGGGTTAGGGTTAGGGTTAGGGTTAGGGTTAGGGTTAGGGTTAGGGTTGGGGTTAGGGTTAGGGTTAGGGTTAGGGTTAGGGTTAGGGTTAGGGTTAGGGTTAGGGTTAGGGTTAGGGTTAGGGTTAGGGTTAGGGTTAGGGTTAGGGTTAGGGTTAGGGTTAGGGTTAGGGTTAGGGTTAGGGTTAGGGTTAGGGTTAGGGTTAGGGTTAGGGTTAGGGTTAGGGTTAGGGTTAGGGTTAGGGTTAGGGTTAGGGTTAGGGTTAGGGTTAGGGTTGGGGTTAGGGTTAGGGTTAGGGTTAGGGTTAGGGTTAGGGTTAGGGTTAGGGTTAGGGTTAGGGTTAGGGTTAGGGTTAGGGTTAGGGTTAGGGTTAGGGTTAGGGTTAGGGTTAGGGTTAGGGTTAGGGTTAGGGTTAGGGTTAGGGTTAGGGTTAGGGTTAGGGTTAGGGTTAGGGTTAGGGTTAGGGTTAGGGTTAGGGTTAGGGTTAGGGTTAGGGTTAGGGTTAGGGTTAGGGTTAGGGTTAGGGTTAGGGTTAGGGTTAGGGTTAGGGTTAGGGTTAGGGTTAGGGTTAGGGTTAGGGTTAGGGTTAGGGTTAGGGTTAGGGTTAGGGTTAGGGTTAGGGTTAGGGTTAGGGTTAGGGTTAGGGTTAGGGTTAGGGTTAGGGTTAGGGTTAGGGTTAGGGTTAGGGTTAGGGTTAGGGTTAGGGTTAGGGTTAGGGTTAGGGTTAGGGTTAGGGTTAGGGTTAGGGTTAGGGTTAGGGTTAGGGTTAGGGTTAGGGTTAGGGTTAGGGTTAGGGTTAGGGTTAGGGTTAGGGTTAGGGTTAGGGTTAGGGTTAGGGTTAGGGTTAGGGTTAGGGTTAGGGTTAGGGTTAGGGTTAGGGTTAGGGTTAGGGTTAGGGTTAGGGTTAGGGTTAGGGTTAGGGTTAGGGTTAGGGTTAGGGTTAGGGTTAGGGTTAGGGTTAGGGTTAGGGTTAGGGTTAGGGTTAGGGTTAGGGTTAGGGTTAGGGTTAGGGTTAGGGTTAGGGTTAGGGTTAGGGTTAGGGTTAGGGTTAGGGTTAGGGTTAGGGTTAGGGTTAGGGTTAGGGTTAGGGTTAGGGTTAGGGTTAGGGTTAGGGTTAGGGTTAGGGTTAGGGTTAGGGTTAGGGTTAGGGTTAGGGTTAGGGTTAGGGTTAGGGTTAGGGTTAGGGTTAGGGTTAGGGTTAGGGTTAGGGTTAGGGTTAGGGTTAGGGTTAGGGTTAGGGTTAGGGTTAGGGTTAGGGTTAGGGTTAGGGTTAGGGTTAGGGTTAGGGTTAGGGTTAGGGTTAGGGTTAGGGTTAGGGTTAGGGTTAGGGTTAGGGTTAGGGTTAGGGTTAGGGTTAGGGTTAGGGTTAGGGTTAGGGTTAGGGTTAGGGTTAGGGTTAGGGTTAGGGTTAGGGTTAGGGTTAGGGTTAGGGTTAGGGTTGGGGTTAGGGTTAGGGTTAGGGTAGGGTTAGGGTTAGGGTTAGGGTTAGGGTTAGGGTTAGGGTTAGGGTTAGGGTTAGGGTTAGGGTTAGGGTTAGGGTTAGGGTTAGGGTTAGGGTTAGGGTTAGGGTTAGGGTTAGGGTTAGGGTTAGGGTTAGGGTTAGGGTTAGGGTTAGGGTTAGGGTTAGGGTTAGGGTTAGGGTTAGGGTTAGGGTTAGGGTTAGGGTTAGGGTTAGGGTTAGGGTTAGGGTTAGGGTTAGGGTTAGGGTTAGGGTTAGGGTTAGGGTTAGGGTTAGGGTTAGGGTTAGGGTTAGGGTTAGGGTTAGGGTTAGGGTTAGGGTTAGGGTTAGGGTTAGGGTTAGGGTTAGGGTTAGGGTTAGGGTTAGGGTTAGGGTTAGGGTTAGGGTTAGGGTTAGGGTTAGGGTTAGGGTTAGGGTTAGGGTTAGGGTTAGGGTTAGGGTTAGGGTTAGGGTTAGGGTTAGGGTTAGGGTTAGGGTTAGGGTTAGGGTTAGGGTTAGGGTTAGGGTTAGGGTTAGGGTTAGGGTTAGGGTTAGGGTTAGGGTTAGGGTTAGGGTTAGGGTTAGGGTTAGGGTTAGGGTTAGGGTTAGGGTTAGGGTTAGGGTTAGGGTTAGGGTTTAGGGTTAGGGTTAGGGTTAGGGTTAGGGTTAGGGTTAGGGTTAGGGTTAGGGTTAGGGTTAGGGTTAGGGTTAGGGTTAGGGTTAGGGTTAGGGTTAGGGTTAGGGTTAGGGTTAGGGTTAGGGTTGGGGTTAGGGTTAGGGTTAGGGTTAGGGTTAGGGTTAGGGTTAGGGTTAGGGTTAGGGTTAGGGTTAGGGTTAGGGTTAGGGTTAGGGTTAGGGTTAGGGTTAGGGTTAGGGTTAGGGTTAGGGTTAGGGTTAGGGTTAGGGTTAGGGTTAGGGTTAGGGTTAGGGTTAGGGTTAGGGTTAGGGTTAGGGTTAGGGTTAGGGTTAGGGTTAGGGTTAGGGTTAGGGTTAGGGTTAGGGTTAGGGTTAGGGTTAGGGTTAGGGTTAGGGTTAGGGTTAGGGTTAGGGTTAGGGTTAGGGTTAGGGTTAGGGTTAGGGTTAGGGTTAGGGTTAGGGTTAGGGTTAGGGTTAGGGTTAGGGTTAGGGTTAGGGTTAGGGTTAGGGTTAGGGTTAGGGTTAGGGTTAGGGTTAGGGTTAGGGTTAGGGTTAGGGTTAGGGTTAGGGTTAGGGTTAGGGTTAGGGTTAGGGTTAGGGTTAGGGTTAGGGTTAGGGTTAGGGTTAGGGTTAGGGTTAGGGTTAGGGTTAGGGTTAGGGTTAGGGTTAGGGTTAGGGTTAGGGTTAGGGTTAGGGTTAGGGTTAGGGTTAGGGTTAGGGTTAGGGTTAGGGTTAGGGTTAGGGTTAGGGTTAGGGTTAGGGTTAGGGTTAGGGTTAGGGTTAGGGTTAGGGTTAGGGTTAGGGTTAGGGTTAGGGTTAGGGTTAGGGTTAGGGTTAGGGTTAGGGTTAGGGTTAGGGTTAGGGTTAGGGTTAGGGTTAGGGTTAGGGTTAGGGTTAGGGTTAGGGTTAGGGTTAGGGTTAGGGTTAGGGTTAGGGTTAGGGTTAGGGTTAGGGTTAGGGTTAGGGTTAGGGTTAGGGTTAGGGTTAGGGTTAGGGTTAGGGTTAGGGTTAGGGTTAGGGTTAGGGTTAGGGTTAGGGTTAGGGTTAGGGTTAGGGTTAGGGTTAGGGTTAGGGTTAGGGTTAGGGTTAGGGTTAGGGTTAGGGTTAGGGTTAGGGTTAGGGTTAGGGTTAGGGTTAGGGTTAGGGTTAGGGTTAGGGTTAGGGTTAGGGTTAGGGTTAGGGTTAGGGTTAGGGTTAGGGTTAGGGTTAGGGTTAGGGTTAGGGTTAGGGTTAGGGTTAGGGTTAGGGTTAGGGTTAGGGTTAGGGTTAGGGTTAGGGTTAGGGTTAGGGTTAGGGTTAGGGTTAGGGTTAGGGTTAGGGTTAGGGTTAGGGTTAGGGTTAGGGTTAGGGTTGGGGTTAGGGTTAGGGTTAGGGTTAGGGTTAGGGTTAGGGTTAGGGTTAGGGTTAGGGTTAGGGTTAGGGTTAGGGTTAGGGTTAGGGTTAGGGTTAGGGTTAGGGTTAGGGTTAGGGTTAGGGTTAGGGTTAGGGTTAGGGTTAGGGTTAGGGTTAGGGTTAGGGTTAGGGTTAGGGTTAGGGTTAGGGTTAGGGTTAGGGTTAGGGTTAGGGTTAGGGTTAGGGTTAGGGTTAGGGTTAGGGTTAGGGTTAGGGTTAGGGTTAGGGTTAGGGTTAGGGTTAGGGTTAGGGTTAGGGTTAGGGTTAGGGTTAGGGTTAGGGTTAGGGTTAGGGTTAGGGTTAGGGTTAGGGTTAGGGTTAGGGTTAGGGTTAGGGTTAGGGTTAGGGTTAGGGTTAGGGTTAGGGTTAGGGTTAGGGTTAGGGTTAGGGTTAGGGTTAGGGTTAGGGTTAGGGTTAGGGTTAGGGTTAGGGTTAGGGTTGGGGTTAGGGTTAGGGTTAGGGTTTAGGGTTAGGGTTAGGGTTAGGGTTAGGGTTAGGGTTAGGGTTAGGGTTAGGGTTAGGGTTAGGGTTAGGGTTAGGGTTAGGGTTAGGGTTAGGGTTAGGGTTAGGGTTAGGGTTAGGGTTAGGGTTAGGGTTAGGGTTAGGGTTAGGGTTAGGGTTAGGGTTAGGGTTAGGGTTAGGGTTAGGGTTAGGGTTAGGGTTAGGGTTAGGGTTAGGGTTAGGGTTAGGGTTAGGGTTAGGGTTAGGGTTAGGGTTAGGGTTAGGGTTAGGGTTAGGGTTAGGGTTAGGGTTAGGGTTAGGGTTAGGGTTAGGGTTAGGGTTAGGGTTAGGGTTAGGGTTAGGGTTAGGGTTAGGGTTAGGGTTAGGGTTAGGGTTAGGGTTAGGGTTAGGGTTAGGGTTAGGGTTAGGGTTAGGGTTAGGGTTAGGGTTAGGGTTAGGGTTAGGGTTAGGGTTAGGGTTAGGGTTAGGGTTAGGGTTAGGGTTAGGGTTAGGGTTAGGGTTAGGGTTAGGGTTAGGGTTAGGGTTAGGGTTAGGGTTAGGGTTAGGGTTAGGGTTAGGGTTAGGGTTAGGGTTAGGGTTAGGGTTAGGGTTAGGGTTAGGGTTAGGGTTAGGGTTAGGGTTAGGGTTAGGGTTAGGGTTAGGGTTAGGGTTAGGGTTAGGGTTAGGGTTAGGGTTAGGGTTAGGGTTAGGGTTAGGGTTAGGGTTAGGGTTAGGGTTAGGGTTAGGGTTAGGGTTAGGGTTAGGGTTAGGGTTAGGGTTAGGGTTAGGGTTAGGGTTAGGGTTAGGGTTAGGGTTAGGGTTAGGGTTAGGGTTAGGGTTAGGGTTAGGGTTAGGGTTAGGGTTGGGGTTAGGGTTAGGGTTAGGGTTAGGGTTAGGGTTAGGGTTAGGGTTAGGGTTAGGGTTAGGGTTAGGGTTAGGGTTAGGGTTAGGGTTAGGGTTAGGGTTAGGGTTAGGGTTAGGGTTGGGGTTAGGGTTAGGGTTAGGGTTAGGGTTAGGGTTAGGGTTAGGGTTAGGGTTAGGGTTAGGGTTAGGGTTAGGGTTAGGGTTAGGGTTAGGGTTAGGGTTAGGGTTAGGGTTAGGGTTAGGGTTAGGGTTAGGGTTAGGGTTAGGGTTAGGGTTAGGGTTAGGGTTAGGGTTAGGGTTAGGGTTAGGGTTAGGGTTAGGGTTAGGGTTAGGGTTAGGGTTAGGGTTAGGGTTAGGGTTAGGGTTAGGGTTAGGGGTTAGGGTTAGGGTTAGGGTTAGGGTTAGGGTTAGGGTTAGGGTTAGGGTTAGGGTTAGGGTTAGGGTTAGGGTTAGGGTTAGGGTTAGGGTTAGGGTTAGGGTTAGGGTTAGGGTTAGGGTTAGGGTTAGGGTTAGGGTTAGGGTTAGGGTTAGGGTTAGGGTTAGGGTTAGGGTTAGGGTTAGGGTTAGGGTTAGGGTTAGGGTTAGGGTTAGGGTTAGGGTTAGGGTTAGGGTTAGGGTTAGGGTTAGGGTTAGGGTTAGGGTTAGGGTTAGGGTTAGGGTTAGGGTTAGGGTTAGGGTTAGGGTTAGGGTTAGGGTTAGGGTTAGGGTTAGGGTTAGGGTTAGGGTTAGGGTTAGGGTTAGGGTTAGGGTTAGGGTTAGGGTTAGGGTTAGGGTTAGGGTTAGGGTTAGGGTTAGGGTTAGGGTTAGGGTTAGGGTTAGGGTTAGGGTTAGGGTTAGGGTTGGGGTTAGGGTTAGGGTTAGGGTTAGGGTTAGGGTTAGGGTTAGGGTTAGGGTTAGGGTTAGGGTTAGGGTTAGGGTTAGGGTTAGGGTTAGGGTTAGGGTTAGGGTTAGGGTTAGGGTTAGGGTTAGGGTTAGGGTTAGGGTTAGGGTTAGGGTTAGGGTTAGGGTTAGGGTTAGGGTTAGGGTTAGGGTTAGGGTTAGGGTTAGGGTTAGGGTTAGGGTTAGGGTTAGGGTTAGGGTTAGGGTTAGGGTTAGGGTTAGGGTTAGGGTTAGGGTTAGGGTTAGGGTTAGGGTTAGGGTTAGGGTTAGGGTTAGGGTTAGGGTTAGGGTTAGGGTTAGGGTTAGGGTTAGGGTTAGGGTTAGGGTTAGGGTTAGGGTTAGGGTTAGGGTTAGGGTTAGGGTTAGGGTTAGGGTTAGGGTTAGGGTTAGGGTTAGGGTTAGGGTTAGGGTTAGGGTTAGGGTTAGGGTTAGGGTTAGGGTTAGGGTTAGGGTTAGGGTTAGGGTTAGGGTTAGGGTTAGGGTTAGGGTTAGGGTTAGGGTTAGGGTTAGGGTTAGGGTTAGGGTTTAGGGTTAGGGTTAGGGTTAGGGTTAGGGTTAGGGTTAGGGTTAGGGTTAGGGTTAGGGTTAGGGTTAGGGTTAGGGTTAGGGTTAGGGTTAGGGTTAGGGTTAGGGTTAGGGTTAGGGTTAGGGTTAGGGGTTAGGGTTAGGGTTAGGGTTAGGGTTAGGGTTAGGGTTAGGGTTAGGGTTAGGGTTAGGGTTAGGGTTAGGGTTAGGGTTAGGGTTAGGGGTTAGGGTTAGGGTTAGGGTTAGGGTTAGGGTTAGGGTTAGGGTTAGGGTTAGGGTTAGGGTTAGGGTTAGGGTTAGGGTTAGGGTTAGGGTTAGGGTTAGGGTTAGGGTTAGGGTTAGGGTTAGGGTTAGGGTTAGGGTTAGGGTTAGGGTTAGGGTTAGGGTTAGGGTTAGGGTTAGGGTTAGGGTTAGGGTTAGGGTTAGGGTTAGGGTTAGGGTTAGGGTTAGGGTTAGGGTTAGGGTTAGGGTTAGGGTTAGGGTTAGGGTTAGGGTTAGGGTTAGGGTTAGGGTTAGGGTTAGGGTTAGGGTTGGGGTTAGGGTTAGGGTTAGGGTTAGGGTTAGGGTTAGGGTTAGGGTTAGGGTTAGGGTTAGGGTTAGGGTTAGGGTTAGGGTTAGGGTTAGGGTTAGGGTTAGGGTTAGGGTTAGGGTTAGGGTTAGGGTTAGGGTTAGGGTTAGGGTTAGGGTTAGGGTTAGGGTTAGGGTTAGGGTTAGGGTTAGGGTTAGGGTTAGGGTTAGGGTTAGGGTTAGGGTTAGGGTTAGGGTTAGGGTTAGGGTTAGGGTTAGGGTTAGGGTTAGGGTTAGGGTTAGGGTTAGGGTTAGGGTTAGGGTTAGGGTTAGGGTTAGGGTTAGGGTTAGGGTTAGGGTTAGGGTTAGGGTTAGGGTTAGGGTTAGGGTTAGGGTTAGGGTTAGGGTTAGGGTTAGGGTTAGGGTTAGGGTTAGGGTTAGGGTTAGGGTTAGGGTTAGGGTTAGGGTTAGGGTTAGGGTTAGGGTTAGGGTTAGGGTTAGGGTTAGGGTTAGGGTTAGGGTTAGGGTTAGGGTTAGGGTTAGGGTTAGGGTTAGGGTTAGGGTTAGGGTTAGGGTTAGGGTTAGGGTTAGGGTTAGGGTTAGGGTTAGGGTTAGGGTTAGGGTTAGGGTTAGGGTTAGGGTTAGGGTTAGGGTTAGGGTTAGGGTTAGGGTTAGGGTTAGGGTTAGGGTTAGGGTTAGGGTTAGGGTTAGGGTTAGGGGTTAGGGTTAGGGTTAGGGTTAGGGTTAGGGTTAGGGTTAGGGTTAGGGTTAGGGTTAGGGTTAGGGTTAGGGTTAGGGTTAGGGTTAGGGTTAGGGTTAGGGTTAGGGTTAGGGTTAGGGTTAGGGTTAGGGGTTAGGGTTAGGGTTAGGGTTAGGGTTAGGGTTAGGGTTAGGGTTAGGGTTAGGGTTAGGGTTAGGGTTAGGGTTAGGGTTAGGGTTAGGGTTAGGGTTAGGGTTAGGGTTAGGGTTAGGGTTAGGGTTAGGGTTAGGGTTAGGGTTAGGGTTAGGGTTAGGGTTAGGGTTAGGGTTAGGGTTAGGGTTAGGGTTAGGGTTAGGGTTAGGGTTAGGGTTAGGGTTAGGGTTAGGGTTAGGGTTAGGGTTAGGGTTAGGGTTAGGGTTAGGGTTAGGGTTAGGGTTAGGGTTAGGGTTAGGGTTAGGGTTAGGGTTAGGGTTAGGGTTAGGGTTAGGGTTAGGGTTAGGGTTAGGGTTAGGGTTAGGGTTAGGGTTAGGGTTAGGGTTAGGGTTAGGGTTAGGGTTAGGGTTAGGGTTAGGGTTAGGGTTAGGGTTAGGGTTAGGGTTAGGGTTAGGGTTAGGGTTAGGGTTAGGGTTAGGGTTAGGGTTAGGGTTAGGGTTAGGGTTAGGGTTAGGGTTAGGGTTAGGGTTAGGGTTAGGGTTAGGGTTAGGGTTAGGGTTAGGGTTAGGGTTAGGGTTAGGGTTAGGGTTAGGGTTAGGGTTAGGGTTAGGGTTAGGGTTAGGGTTAGGGTTAGGGTTAGGGTTAGGGTTAGGGTTAGGGTTAGGGTTAGGGTTAGGGTTAGGGTTAGGGTTAGGGTTAGGGTTAGGGTTAGGGTTAGGGTTAGGGTTAGGGTTAGGGTTAGGGTTAGGGTTAGGGTTAGGGTTAGGGTTAGGGTTAGGGTTAGGGTTAGGGTTGAAATCCCCTTTGGGGTTGGGTTGGGGTTAGGGTTAGGGTTAGGGTTAGGGTTAGGGTTAGGGTTAGGGTTAGGGTTAGGGTTAGGGTTAGGGTTAGGGTTAGGGTTAGGGTTAGGGTTAGGGTTAGGGTTAGGGTTAGGGTTAGGGTTAGGGTTAGGGTTAGGGTTAGGGTTAGGGTTAGGGTTAGGGTTGGGGTTAGGGTTAGGGTTAGGGTTAGGGTTAGGGTTAGGGTTAGGGTTAGGGTTAGGGTTAGGGTTGGGGTTGGGGTTAGGGTTAGGGTTGGGTAGGGTTAGGGTTAGGGTTAGGGTTAGGGTTAGGGTTAGGGTTAGGGTTAGGGTTAGGGTTAGGGTTAGGGTTAGGGTTAGGGTTAGGGTTAGGGTTAGGGTTAGGGTTAGGGTTAGGGTTAGGGTTAGGGTTAGGGTTAGGGTTAGGGTTAGGGTTAGGGTTAGGGTTAGGGTTAGGGTTAGGGTTAGGGTTAGGGTTAGGGTTAGGGTTAGGGTTAGGGTTAGGGTTAGGGTTAGGGTTAGGGTTAGGGTTAGGGTTAGGGTTGGGGTTAGGGTTAGGGTTAGAGGGTTAGGGTTAGGGTTAGGGTTAGGGTTAGGGTTAGGGTTAGGGTTAGGGTTAGGGTTAGGGTTAGGGTTAGGGTTAGGGTTAGGGTTAGGGTTAGGGTTAGGGTTAGGGTTAGGGTTAGGGTTAGGGTTAGGGTTAGGGTTAGGGTTAGGGTTAGGGTTAGGGTTAGGGTTAGGGTTAGGGTTAGGGTTAGGGTTAGGGTTGGGGTTGGGGTTAGGGTTAGGGTTAGGGTTAGGGTTAGGGTTAGGGTTAGGGTTAGGGTTAGGGTTAGGTTAGGGTTAGGGTTAGGGTTAGGGTTAGGGTTAGGGTTAGGGTTAGGGTTAGGGTGGGGTTAGGGTTAGGGTTAGGGTTAGGGTTAGGGTTAGGGTTAGGGTTAGGGTTAGGGTTAGGGTTAGGGTTAGGGTTAGGGTTAGGGTTAGGGTTAGGGTTAGGGTTAGGGTTAGGGTTAGGGTTAGGGTTAGGGTTAGGGTTAGGGTTAGGGTTAGGGTTAGGGTTAGGGTTAGGGTTAGGGTTAGGGTTAGGGTTAGGGTTAGGGTTAGGGTTAGGGTTAGGGTTAGGGTTAGGGTTAGGGTTAGGGTTAGGGTTGGGGTTAGGGTTAGGGTTAGGGTTAGGGTTAGGGTTAGGGTTAGGGTTAGGGTTAGGGTTTAGGGTTAGGGTTGGGATTAGGGTTAGGGTTAGGGTTAGGGTTAGGGTTAGGGTTAGGGTTAGGGTTAGGGTTAGGGTTAGGGTTAGGGTTAGGGTTAGGGTTAGGGGTTAGGGTTAGGGTTAGGGTTAGGGTTAGGGTTAGGGTTAGGGTTAGGGTTAGGGTTGGGGTTAGGGTTAGGGTTAGGGTTAGGGTTAGGGTTAGGGTTAGGGTTAGGGTTAGGGTTGGGGTTAGGGTTAGGGTTAGGGTTAGGGGTTAGGGTTAGGGTTAGGGTTAGGGTTAGGGTTAGGGTTAGGGTTAGGGTTAGGGTTAGGGTTAGGGTTAGGGTTAGGGTTAGGGTTAGGGTTAGGGTTAGGGTTAGGGTTAGGGTTAGGGTTAGGGTTAGGGTTAGGGTTAGGGTTAGGGTTAGGGTTAGGGTTAGGGTTAGGGTTAGGGTTAGGGTTAGGGTTAGGGTTAGGGTTAGGGTTAGGGTTAGGGTTAGGGTTAGGGTTAGGGTTAGGGTTAGGGTTAGGGTTAGGGTTAGGGTTAGGGTTAGGGTTAGGGTTAGGGTTAGGGTTAGGGTTAGGGTTAGGGTTAGGGTTAGGGTTAGGGTTAGGGTTAGGGTTAGGGTTAGGGTTAGGGTTAGGGTTAGGGTTAGGGTTAGGGTTAGGGTTAGGGTTAGGGTTAGGGTTAGGGTTAGGGTTAGGGTTAGGGTTAGGGTTAGGGTTAGGGTTAGGGTTAGGGTTAGGGTTAGGGTTAGGGTTAGGGTTAGGGTTGGGGTTAGGGTTAGGGTTAGGGTTAGGGTTAGGGTTAGGGTTAGGGTTAGGGTTAGGGTTAGGGTTAGGGTTAGGGTTAGGGTTAGGGTTAGGGTTAGGGTTAGGGTTAGGGTTAGGGTTAGGGTTAGGGTTGGGGTTAGGGTTAGGGTTAGGGTTAGGGTTAGGGTTAGGGTTAGGGTTAGGGTTAGGGTTGGGGTTAGGGTTAGGGTTAGGGTTAGGGTTAGGGTTAGGGTTAGGGTTAGGGTTAGGGTTAGGGTTAGGGTTAGGGTTAGGGTTAGGGTTAGGGTTAGGGTTAGGGTTAGGGTTAGGGTTAGGGTTAGGGTTAGGGTTAGGGTTAGGGTTAGGGTTAGGGTTAGGGTTAGGGTTAGGGTTAGGGTTAGGGTTAGGGTTAGGGTTGGGGTTAGGGTTAGGGTTAGGGTTAGGGTTAGGGTTAGGGTTAGGGTAGGGTTAGGGTTAGGGTTAGGGTTAGGGTTAGGGTTAGGGTTAGGGTTAGGGTTAGGGTTAGGGTTAGGGTTAGGGTTAGGGTTAGGGTTAGGGTTTAGGGTTAGGGTTAGGGTTAGGGTTAGGGTTAGGGTTAGGGTTAGGGTTAGGGTTAGGGTTAGGGTTAGGGTTAGGGTTAGGGTTAGGGTTAGGGTTAGGGTTAGGGTTAGGGTTAGGGTTAGGGTTAGGGTTAGGGTTAGGGTTAGGGTTAGGGTTAGGGTTAGGGTTAGGGTTAGGGTTAGGGTTAGGGTTAGGGTTAGGGTTAGGGTGGGGTTAGGGTTAGGGTTGGGGTTAGGGTTAGGGTTAGGGTTAGGGTTAGGGTTAGGGTTAGGGTTAGGGTTAGGGTTAGGGTTAGGGTTAGGGTTAGGGTTAGGGTTAGGGTTAGGGTTAGGGTTAGGGTTAGGGTTAGGGTTAGGGTTAGGAGGTTAGGGTTAGGGTTAGGGTTAGGGTTAGGGTTAGGGTTAGGGTTAGGGTTAGGGTTAGGGTTAGGGTTAGGGTTAGGGTTAGGGTTAGGGTTAGGGTTAGGGTTAGGGTTAGGGTTAGGGTTAGGGTTAGGGTTAGGGTTAGGGTTAGGGTTAGGGTTAGGGTTAGGGTTAAAAAAAAAAAAAGGGTTAGGGTTAGGGT